>NW_024082949.1:56353-61025 GCF_003009895.1 Hyaena hyaena
GTCCTCAGTTTTTGTCAGCATTCAAGAGTCTCTCATGGTTTGCCTCTCTCCCTTTCCCCCACCATTTCTGCCCTTCTTCTCCCCCTTGTTCCTCCGTCAAGTTCCACCTAATCCTCCTATACGTGCAAACATATGATATTTGCCCTTCTCTGCCTGACTTATTTCGCTCAGCATAACACCCTCAAGGTCCATCCATGTTGCTACACATGGCCAGATTTCATTGTTTCTCATTGCCATGTAGTATTCCATGGTATAGATAAACCACATCTTCTTGATCCATTCATCTGTTGACTATCTGTGATCAGAGAAAAGTCTCACACTTTTTCTGTGGCCTGGAACCCATTTTAAGGCTGGCTTGCTCAGACACTCAAATCAATGACTTGACAATCCTAGTTGTTGGGGGGGCAGTTATCTTTATCCCCTTCACCTTCATTATTGTCTCCTATGCCCTTATTTGTTGCACTGTACTTGGGGTTCCTTCAGCCAAAGGGAAGTGGAAAATATTCTCCACTTGTGGCTCCCATCTTTCAGCCATGGCCCTCTTCTATGGATCCATTGTTGGGGTGTACTTTCTCCCCTCTTCTGCCTACTCAGCAGAAAGGGATAAGGTAGCTGCCATCATGTATACAATTGTAACTCCCATGATGAACCCCTTCATTTATAGTCAAAGAAACAAGGACATGAAAGGAGCACTGAGGAGACTATTCAGCAAGAAAACCTTTTTCTGGAGAATGTGAGTCCTGCCATAAGAGACACGTCAATCAATTTTCTAGACTTGGATTAGCACATAGAGGGTCCAAAGCCTCAGGCTATTGTGCTACTATGGTAGTTGCTCATTCATTCCCTGCCCCCAAACCAGGTCTAAGATTCTAGATCAGGTTCATCTCTCCATTAAAAACAACAATAACAAAACAAACAAAAATGTTCTTTCATTGTACAGTCTTTTACCACTTACATACAGTTCTCCATGAATAAGCTCATGGCTGTATAGTCAGTACTTACTATTTGCTCTCTAGTTTTTGGCTTATGTTTCCCTTTCATCTCTACCAAACCCTGTATGTTAGGTCACTGATAGGAAGGAAGGAAGGAGAGAAGTAGGGAAGGAAGGAAGGAGGAAGGAGGGAGTGAAAAATTGGTAATAGTTCAATATCTTATAGACAATACCATATTAAAGTTCACAACTTTCAAATAACCTGATTCTCACAATAAATCTTTGAGGTAAATACCACATCATTCTCATGTACTAAGCAAGAAAAAAGATGTACCAGCAAAGGAAAAACAAACCAAGAGGAAAACAATCATGTCACTTTTCCTGCTCTGAAATCTACAGAGACTTCTCATGAAAGATAAACTTCTTCAGTATTTAAGAATATTTACCACCTGGATACATTTATATTTTCATAAATTTGAACCATCATTCATTAACCCCTACCCCACCACCCTCAGAAAACCCTACATTCCAGCTACACTGAACATTTTATCATTATTTGAGCAGTCTATGGGTTTGCATTACTTTTGTCTTTGTACATGTCACATCGTCTCTGGAATATCAGTTCCACTCTCTTCCTACAGACATTTAACAGTTTTTAAAAGGCTCCACCTCAAGTCTTACATTCTGTGTGAATTCTTTCATAATTCTCCCATCTCTCTAGGTAAAATTATTCCCTTTTCTCCTCTAGGCACCTACAGCACGTTATTTCGTTATTGTATCATTTATCACAATGAATTATAATTATCAGGACAGTTGATCCAAGCTATTTGTGGAGTGCAGGGACTACGTTTTGTTAATATTTGTAGCTCTAGGCTGGTATAATTCCTGGAACAGAGTAGGTGCTCAGTAAGCCAAATTACAAAAAAAAAAAAAAAAATCTTCCAAGAGAAAATTTAGTTTTAGTTTATCTCATGCTGACTTGTTGAGTAATATTAGAAGAATCAACCAATAATATCTCTGACCTTTAGTGCCCCACTGATACCATCCAATAAACAGTATACTAACTTTTGCATACTAGCTACCCACATGGACTATACAGGACCTGTTTGAGGTTAAAACATCCTGAGACATAAGGCTGTTGAAAATGTCATACTGGGTAGGTGCCAGGAGTCCAAAATAAATCCAGAGAAATATAAAGAAAATCGGGTATTAAAGATATATGAGAATATGAGAGCTTGAGGTAATAAGGATTTTTGTGAGTATGGAAGCTAAAACATGATAGATACCTGGTCCCTTTTATGGTGTATCTGTGTATTATCTTAACACCTGATCACAGAGGAGACTGCAGGCTTTTCTTGCATCTAGTACTGCTAAAATGTATCCCATTGCATTATAACATCTGGGTTGAATGACACTTTTAGGGCTGGGTTTGTAGTTTTGTGGTTACACAAGCACCACAATAGTCTAGTCAGTGTTACTCAAAATGTAATTTGCAAACCTGTACTAATCACAACACTATTTTGTTACTACTGGTCAGCAGAGAGATTGAGCTGTTTATAAACAGAGATGAATATTTTAAAATGTAGAGCAATTTCACATTGTCATGAAATTGTTATTTTATTTTACAAAAGCATCAGTCTACAAAAATTGGGAAATTAAAAAAAACTAGAAGCATTAGATTCTTCTTCTCATTCTCCTCCTCCTTTTCCTCTACTTTTCCCTCCTCCTCTTCATTCTCCTTTGTCTTCTTCTTAAACATAAAACCATAAGTAGAGCTCTATATGATGAGTACTTTTTACCCAATGCAATCAGGATCTGATATTGTTTAATTTAAAAAGTCAGTTAAAGCAGAGTCATTTTACACACACACACACACACACACACTTATTTTTCAGGATACTCTATTTTCACTTACTCCATGAAATATATATTCCTTAGATAATCTTTTGATTTAGAACCAAGACCTTTTCTTTGACTGAGGGTTGACCGATTGAGTTCTTTGTAATCATTCTTGCATAAACTTTATCTTTAATGCATCATCTTTTATTCCAGCTTCAGTTTCTTTAAAGTGAAGTAAAAAATAATTCAAAAAAGTAATAAAGTAAAGCAAGAACTTAAAGACACTTGCATAGAAAGCTAAATGCATAATCCTCCTTGGATAGTTTTTAATTTTGTTCCCAATTTTTTACAGCTAATTCAGTAACAATATTTTTAGTAACCTACCTTAATTAGTCTTTCTAATGCATGTAACTTAGTTTTTATAGAAACAACTTTCTTTTGCCTTCATGTTATGTTGGTTCATATTATTTTATTCAATTTTACTAAAAATTAGACTTGCAATAACAAGTAACACAAACAGATTTTGGAAAAACGCAGCTGACTCTTGGTAAGGTAACTCTTGGTAAGCTAACTCTTGGTAAGGTGGGACAAAACTATAACTGTTTGTGCATATAGAGAGTAGCCGACTAGCTACACGTATTCATGAGGGTATGGCCATTAGCCAGAATGATTTGTGCAGAGAACACAGAGTGTTTCTAATCTAGAGTTATTTACATCAATATTAGTTAAGAGAGAGGTCATTATTTTCACAAGATAAAATCTGGTATGGTTAAAGCTGAGGCAAGGGACCTGAGGGCTTGCTCTTTCAGTCTACTCTTCACTTTATCTTGGCTCATCTATAGAAACTTGGTCTCTAATTGGAAGCAAGAATGGATACCAGCAGCTGACTATGGGGTGCCCATGCTCTGAGAAATATCTTTTTTCTTCCTTTGCCCTTTTTAACTACCAAAGATTGTTGTTGCAAGATGAATATATATATCCATTGCTCCACAACCCATAAACACACTCACCAAGTTGAAAAGGGATAAGCAAAAATAGCATACAGAACAGGAAGTAATGGGATAGAACCACTCACACACAAATGTAATTAGACGTCACTTCCCAGGTCACACCTTGAGGCCAGAAGAAGCCAAAGCAGATAATGTCTAACCTAAGTTGTTGGTGAGATGATGTAAAATTTTCTGTAGTGCCTGAATTGCAAGTGGAATTATCTAAGAGAAGGCCCTGACCCTATGCTGCTGATTTTACCCCTTTGTAGGAAAGGGAGCTCTTTGAGATATGTGGCTTCCATAGGCAGGAGCTATATCTTATTCTGTGGGCCCCACTCTCCACTTTGGTGCCTTTCATAGAGCAGGACCTAAAACTACCTCTGAAATAAATGAATAAAAACTTGCATATAGGTCCAAAATTTGGGGCAGAATTTTGCCTGAGTCTGGGTTTTGAGATAAATCAATCATCCTATCCTCAAACATCTGAAGCTTCAGCAGATCTGATGGCATATTCTATAACCAGAAGAAATTTATTTGTAAATAAGATAAGTAGTGGCTTATAGGGTATGATTTGAGATATCTCAAAAGTACAAAAAGGAGGGGTGCTTGGGTGGTTCAGTCAGTTGAGCTTCTGACTCTTGATTTCAGCCCAGGTCATGATCCCAGTATCATGGAATTGAGCTCCATGTCTGGCTACGTGCTGAGTGTGAAGCCTGCTTAAGATTCTCTCTCTTTCTGGGGGCAAGATGGCGGAGAAGTAAGGAGCTCCGTACTTGCACTTGTGCCCATACATCACACGGAAAATATCTGAAGCCATTGGAAACCTTACAAAACCTGAGAGATTGGGAGAAAAAGGATGCAGAATCCACTGAGAAAGCCTTCTAACAGCTACCTCAAGAAACAAGCCAGAGTA
>NW_024082950.1:0-60849 GCF_003009895.1 Hyaena hyaena
GATGTGGGGGGGAGGGGGGGAGGGGCATGGAGGAGGGCACTTTGGGGATGAGCACTGAGTGTTATGTGGAAACTAATTTGACAATAAACTATTTAAAAAAAAAAAAACAAAAACTATTCATGCGATAAAAAAAAAAAAAAAGGCACTGCTTCTGAGTTCCTGACAAATAGACACCATAAGATAATAAATAATTGTTGCTGTTTGAAGCCATTAAGTTTTGGGTTGATTTGTCGCACAAAAATAAACAGGCCATACCAAACACTTCAGTGCATTTCAGCCCCACCAGTTGCTCGCACCAGCCTCCCCCATTGGTTGACCCCGTATGCTAGTACCAAGAACTGTTCATAAGTTGTGAACCGTTGGGCCATTCATGGGGTGATTCTGCCTGTGTGTTCAGTGCCAGAAAAAAGTCATTTCAGCTCTGGGTTCACATTCCTTCTTTGTTCCAACCTTTATAGAAAATGCAAACTATTTCAGAAAATTTCATCTTTTCTTTCCCTTCATTTGTGATTTGGATAAGCAGTGATACCCAGAGGCAGAGCAAAAAGAAACAAAAGAGGAAACAATGGCCATGACTAATCTATAGACCGGAAAATCCACTCTGAATCACTAAGAAGGAATTAAAGCACCTGCGTGGGGCATGGTAGTTCAACCTTAGCACTTCTCTTTCTTGTGTGGTCCTGTGCCGTGTCCCTAGACATTCCTGCCTGGTGCCTCAGAGTCCATTTACCTGTCAGTGGTTGTTCCTGAGACAGGCCTGCTTGCTGGTGTTCTTACATAGTTGTTCCTCGCTGGTAGTCTGAGACCATTGCTCCTTTCCTCTGACTCTTTCTAGCGCTTCCAGGATATGCTCACTCCCACCAGGGCGGGCCCAGACTCAGACCCATTTATCCCTAAAGATAGTCCAAATCAGAACAGAAATCCTGTTGGAACTCCCAACCCACAAGTTCATGAAGTCTGTTGCCTCTGAGATCTGTTATGCAGGGGCAGGCTCTGGGCATACTTGAAGCCACTAATCAGTATCATCTCAGTTTCTCTTTTCTCCTTGCCCTATGCGAGTCTACCTCTCAGGATGGGGCTTGTGCCTCAGTTGCTCTAACAAGCACTCTTGATCTCCACTTAGACTAGCACCCTGTCCTACAATTTAGAAGTATGCACGGTCCCCATGGTGCTGCTTGGCTCTCCATAACCCCTTCCTCTCCTTGAGGACTCGTTGCCACAGCCCATCATCTCTGTCACAAACTGCTGCCTTGTGAGTAGATTTTAATTCATTTTGCTACAGAATTATATTTATAAGCTTGCTAAATCATGAAGGGTGAACTTCATACCTCATCCAATTTTGAAAGCCTAGGAATTTATAAGTACATATTAGGTGCTCAGTTTTTAAAGTGGTAATTGATGCTGGATGTTAAATTAAGCCAGCACTCTTGTGCCTTTTGAAAGCCTGTATGACTTTCTTGTATGCACATGCTGCCTCTCACCTCTGTCACTTGACTCATTTAGTACCTGAACCTGGAATGTCTTAGTTTCTCCTTTGCCTGGCTAATGCCTGCTAATTCTTTTGTGTGTGCGGGTGTGTTTTTTTTTAAATATTTATTCATTTTTGAGAGAGAGAGAGAGAGCATGAGTGGGGGGAGGGGGAGATAGAGAGGGAGACACAGAATCTGAAGCAGGTTCCAGGCTCTGAGCTGTCAGCACAGAGCCCAAAGTGGGGCTCTAACCCACGAACCATGAGATCATAACCTGAGCCGAAATCGGACACTTAGCCGACTGAGCCACCCAGGCACCCCTAATGCCTGCTCATTCTTAAGACTTGGCCTAGGTACTATCCATCAAATTTGGGAAGTCTTCCTTGACCTATTTAGGTTGTTTTACACAATCCCTCTTAGGAATTTACGTAGAACCCTGTGAGCATACTTCTAATACTACTGCCCATTGTCCTAGATTAATAGTATGTGAAACCTCCTTCATAAGACTATGAGCCTCTGTGTAGCAATTCCCAATACACAGTTCAGTAACAAGAAAACATTTATGAAACAAATCAATGAATGAATGGATAGTTTTTGCTGACTACCACTTATGACCACTACTAAAATCTATGAAAACCTGTCCACTGGGAAGATTATTATCTAGTGGCAGTTTTGTAAAGCTCTGGTCCTCAAGACCTCCAGAGTAGAATCCACAAATGAAGCTGAAGGTGGGTAGGGTGTTCCTCATTTCCGCTTTTCAGCTCCTGCATTCACAGCATTAGGCTTGAATTTAGAATGAGGTGGCAGGAATGAATTGTGTCACACACTGCCCGCTCTCAGTTGTAATTCAATTATAATTTATGGATTGCTTTGGTCGTCAGAGGCCATCATCATAACCAAATGCCATGGCCTTATTATGGCCCCTGCACTCATTCGTCTTGCACAAATGGACATTCACAAACTAAGCACCTGTTGAGAAGGCCATTCCCAAGCTGTGCAGGTTAATGCTGATTTCTGATTAGTCCCAGATTATGTCTCTGGGCCGACATTGTAACTGGCATTCTCCATTTAGGGAAAAAATGACAGCACAACCTGTTATAGGATTTGCACGACTTTCTTTAACATTCTCAGTATGTTTCAACATTCTTTTCACTTTCCTCTAAGACTAGGACAATTTTTTGCCTTTTTTACCACATCGGTTTTTTTTCTTTTAAAATATCTGGTTATAGTTGGGTATCAATCTCTTTTGTGCCCTAAATTTTATTGTCTTGTAAAAATGGGAATATTGGGGCACCTGGTAGTTGGTAGAGTATGCATCTCTTGATCACAGAGTCATGAGTTCAAGCCCCACACTGGGTATACAACTTACTTTTAAAAAAAAAGGGGGGGGGGCAGATCATAAATAAATAAGTAAAATGGGATTATTTGTGGGTTTTTTTCCTTTTAAAAATGTACAACAGTTGGGGTGCCTGGGTGACTCAGTTGGTTAAGCGTCCGAATTCGGCTCAGGTCATGATCTCATGGTTCGTGGGTTTGAGCCCCATGTTGGGCTCTGTGCTGACAGCCCGGTCAGAGCCTGGAGCCTGTTTCAGATTCTGTGTCTCCTTCTCTCTCTGACCCTCCCCTGCTCATGCTGTCTCTCTCTCTCTCTCTATCTCTCTCAGAAATAAATAAAAAGCAATAAAATTTTTTAATGGACAATAGCAAAATTGATTGTTTAACCACTTTATGCCATATAAAAAACCATACATATTTACTGCAGGAAACTTGATGAATTTGGGGTAAGTATACACCTTGGAAGCTATCACCACTATCAAGGCTGTCCTCATACCCATTACCTCTCCAAGTGTCCTCCTCCCACCAAAATGAAATGTATGGACTACATAATAACATACATAGATATTATATTTATCTAAAATACCAGTTCTGTATTCACCGAGGGATAAATTCATTCAATTAAGAAATAAGGTCTCTGAGTGTTGTTTGTTCTCTGTAAATGTTAACAGATGATTTGGAATTTACATTTTGCAAGTCGATGCTTCTTACTAAGAAGCTTTGCCATCTTAAAAGCATTTCCTGTTCTGTTTCCAGTTAAAGTGTTGCAGTCTGGGGCTCTTCCCGTGATAAGCACTTTCCAATCACAGTGAACACGTTCCAGGTGGCCTTGTTTGATTGTAAGGGATGGAGGGTAATCTCAGAATAAGTCAGACAAAGAAAGCTTTATTTTATTTGGCAGGAAGCTCAGCATCATTGCACCTCATGAGAACAGGGCTGGAACTCACTCAACTGCACGGCACCTGCTTCTCACTGCACAGCTGCTAAATGCTTCTCTCTCTACCAACTGGCGTCTTCTTCCCCTCTTCTTCTTTCTTGTGTGTTATACACATGTATTTTGAATTGCTGTGTCCTCAGCTCAACATCATGAAGTTTCACTTACCACCTAGCCCTATGTCTCAGATTCAAAATGGTCTATATCCAAATTCCCAAGACTGGAATCTGACTCACTCAGCCCATCTTTCTGAGCCAGAACTCAGAAGTGATTGGCCACTGGCCAGCTTGTACATCCCTCTCTTTGGGTAAGAGGTTGAGCCTGGCTCCAATCAACTGTGACACTAGTGGGGTCATACAGGATAGACACGACTTAGTTAGGCAGAAAATTGAAAATGGAAAAGTGCATTACAAGGAGGTAAGGCCGAAATATCAATTTATCTGGAGATTTGCTGAGGCATGAAAACAATGTTTCTTTGTGCCTGAATCGGTTATCTGCACGGGTTATCAGGACAGGTGTAGTCATCACTCACTCCCCATGATCTGCAAAGACTTTAGGTCCTCCTACTAAGTGGTTTCAAGAGACTCATGCAGAAAAAAAAAAAAAAAAAAAAAAAAAAAAAAAAAAAAAAAAAAAAAAAAAAAAAAAAAAAAAAACAGAACTGGAACCCCAATGTTGACTTCCTGCCAATACAAAAACTTGCTCGAAAGTGACAGAAGCTCATTTCAAACCAGCTTAAGCCAGAAAGTTTTCTGCCCACACAAACCAATTATAGGAAGAAAGGGATTACAACTGACCTCAGAAACCCCTGGAACAGGGTTCTGATGCTCTCTGTCTGCCAGGAATCTCTGTCTTCACCTCTGACCTCTGCACCCCTCCATGTGGACTTCCTTGTTTTCAAACCAAATGATCCTTTGTAGAGTACTTGCTCAGGGCTCTACCACATCCTTGAAGATTTGCAATCAGAGATGAAGGAAGATTTTTAAAATCCTGGAGAAGGATTCTGATTGACTCAGCTTAGTCATAGTTCTTCAGAGAGACAGAACAAGTGGGATACATATATGTGTGTGTGTGTGTGTGTGTGTGTGTGTGTGTCCAACGTTTTATTTTAAGGAATTGGCTCACCCAACTGTGGGTGCTGACAAGTCTAAAATTTGTAGGGCAGACTGGCAGGCTGGAAATTTAAGCTGGAGTTAGTACTGCAGTCTTGGGAGAGGCTTTCTTCTTTGGAAAACCCCAGATTTTGCTCTGAAGGCCTTTGACTGATTAAATGAGCCCCACCCCCTACATTATAAAGGATAATCTCCTTTACTAAGTCAGCTGATTTTAGATATCAATCATATCTACAAAATACTGTTAGAGCTACATATAGAGTTAGCGTATAATTTAATAACTGAGTACCATAGGCTAATCAAGTTGACACATAAAACTAATCATCACACATGCTCATCCCTTGGTCCAAGTAATGGTGCAACAGAGGAATTGAGTACTGTGACTGGAATAGTTTGGATCATTTTCCTACCCATATGGTCCACATAAGTGGGAACTCAATTAATAGAAATGGATTTAGTATATATATGAACACCTGTAAACCCATTTACCCACCTCAGTGGTCTATATTGAGTACACCCTTTCTTGTATTCAGGCCCTTAATGAGTTGGATGACACACACTTACATTGGTGAGGGTCATCTTCTTTACTCAGTACATCAACTCAAATATTAATCTCTTCTGGAAACACTATTATAGACGTACCCCAAAATAATGTTTTACCAGCTATCTGAGCAGCCTTTTGCCCAGTCAAGTTGACACAAAAATTTAACCATCACAGCAGTGATAAGTCTCAGGAAAAATTTAAAAGGAAGACTATCATGGAGAAAAGCTTGTGGGGATTGAGCCCCTTAGATTGAGTGGGAGACTGCTTCCCCGGAGCATATTTGAGCCATGATGGGTAAAGCAAGAAAGAGCTTCCCATGTAAATATATGGAGAATCTATTGACAACCTTCTATCTCCATTTCCATGTGAATATATATGTATATAAGCTAATCGCTCATTGTTCTGCCTCCTTGTATTTTTTTTCTTGCATGTTGTGTGGTCTCTCAGTTTTTTTTAGGAACATTAGATTTAGCTACCACAACTGATGGCTCTTACTGGGTTCATTTTTTAAAGTTCATACTTCTACAGGAGATAACCCAATTGGCCCAGCTCCTGCCTCCTCACATATGCTGACCATCAATGAGTTCACTGCTCTTGGTCACATGCACCACTTTTAGTCTGCTCAGCAATGGCAGATGTGGAAAAGATCTCATGTTCAGAATGGGCTGTGCATTCAGCAGGACAGTATAGGTGAGCTGTTTTAGCTGAAAAGTATTCTTGGGTACAAGGACCATAATTGAAATATCTGAAGTAAGCATCTACTATGTGTCAGCTATCATATTAGAGATGAATAAGACATGAAGTTCACATCTAGTGGGAGACTCCACATGGCATCGCTTTCAACACAAATATGTCTTGGCCTCCCTAGTTTCCCCCAGTGTCTTCTTTATATATTATTATCCTGGCCCCTCTTCTGTTTACTGCTTCTATGTCCACATATATATCCCATTCTACTGGAAAAGGAAACCAATACAGTATAAGTGAATTGCTCAAAGTCAAGGTCTTCTAACTTTTAGCCCAAGATTATTTAAAGGGTGGTTTACAGACCCACAATATTGCTTAGGAGATTGTGAGAAATGCAGATTCTTAGACTCACTGAATCAGGTTCATCAAGATATCAGACTTAGTGAATCAGGTTCCTTGGGGGTGGGGTCCAAGAATCTCTTTTAATACGTTCTCCAGGTGACCCAGTCACTGCCAAAGTTGGGGAATCACTGTTTTAGGTTACTCATCTTTGCCAGCTCCACAATGCTGGGTATCAGTAAACTTTGGTTTGATCATTTCACTGTTCCAAACTCTCTCAGAAGAACCTCTTCAAAGACTTTGAATGCTCTGTTCTGTGTTGCCAGTATCTCATTGCACCAGCCAATCAGCATCTGCATCACCCTAAGCTGATGGTTCTTGGCTGGGGGTGATTTTGTCCCACAGGGGACAGTTGGCAATGTCCATAGACATTTTTTGTTGTCACAACTTGGGTGTGGGTGATACTACTGGCATCTAGTAAGCCAAGGCCAGAGATGCTGCAAGCATCCTACTGTGCACAGGAGGCTCCTCACAACAAAAAATTATCCAGCCAAGACTATCAATACTGTTGAGGTTGATAAACTCTGCCCTAGATGATCCTAACAACTGATAACGAAGATGCCTCGAGATGACATTTTGACCTGTTTTTTCTCCTTCTCGACTGCCCAAATTATTAATAGCCACTTGGAAATGGCTTAGTTTGCTTGCTACGCAGAGAAGCATTCTGATTTCAAACTTGATTCAACAAAAGAAACTGAGACTTGATAGGGGACCACAATATATCACTCCACCATCTTCCTCTTCTTCTTCTTCTTCTTCTTCTTTTTTAACATTTGGAATGAGTCAATTGCACTCCTATTAATATTTCACATAAGCATGTTATACTTTTAGTAAAATGCATGGCCTTTGAAAGTCATAATGTCCCCACCAGGACTTGTATATGATATCATATAATTTTTCTTGAAACTGGGATTTGGCTTAGAGAATGACTTCAATTTGTTTTCCAGAAACATGTGACACAAATCACTATTTCGCTGGCTCTGATCACCAGACCATTGCTGGCCAGCAATAAATGTTTCCCAGGCTATAAACCTTTTAGTACGGAAAGTTCTTATTTTTAAAAGCTATAAACTGAAACGGTGACCCTCGACAGGCAATGAAACTTACAACATTACTTGTTGAAGTTCTAATTTTTACTGTATTTTAGCAATAAAACAAATAATTGAATCGAGAAAATATACGTTAAATAATGCATGTCTTAGCCTGATCTCCCCCAAAGCAGAATCTGAGGTGAAGCTTTATGATGAATAGTTTTATCTGAGAATTTGATTGCAAGGGACAAGGAAGGGGTGGGGGAAGGAGAGAAATCTAGCACAAGCCTGCACCAGAAGTTGGGCACCCAACGGACCACTGGTCACCTCATAGCATGAGCCCTTGGGAAAACCTATAAAGTGCTATCTCAGAATCATCCATCTGGATAAGTAAGGGGAAAGCTTTTGTATGCTAGCTGTCAGTCTCATCAGTCAGGGGTCTTTTACAAGATGTCTGCTTCCCCAAATTTCATTTGTGAGTGGTAATTGTTCTAGAGATGCTGAAGGACAGGAAATGAGAGGGGCCTGAAACAAGAAAATATTAGGCCGCAACTGTAAGGAACTTGGCGGAAGGCTGTTCAGAACTTGTCCCTGTAGAGGCAGCTCTAATGAAGAGATAAGGCCAAGAGGTGAACAAGAGGTGTTTGGAACAGAATTCTTCAATGGCACATTTAAATTAGCCTGGGTGGCTCAGTCAGTTAAGCGTCTGACTTCACCTCAGGTCATTATTTCATGGTTGATGGGTTCAAGCCCCATGTTGGGCTCTCTGCTGACAGCTTAGAGCCTGGAGCCTGTTTCACATTCTGCATCTTCCTCTCTCTCTGACCCTCCCCTGCTCACACTCTATCTCCCTCTCTCTCTCAAAAATAAATACACATTAAAAAATTTTAAATTAGTTTGAGTCATATTACCCATACATGTAAAGTAAATACATGACAAATATATATTTGTCTGAGGCACGTCCTATACATCCATATCTATCTATATACTTATCAATATATATCCCTTTAAGTATAGGTACACACATACACATGCATGGTACTCATATACATGTACATATATAATTAATAAGTATATAACTCAAATAAGTATTAATGTACACGTTGAATACGTATATAATATTTTACAATGATAATAGAGATTTTCAGAATTTTTCTTTCTTTTTTTTTTTACAAATAGTTTATTGTCAAATTAGTTTCCACATAACACTCAGTGCTCATCCCCACAAGTGTCCTCCTCCATGCCCATCCCTCCTCCCCCCCACATCCATCAGTCCTCGGTTTTTGTCAGCATTCAAGAGTCTCTCATGGTTTGCCTCTCTCCCAATGTTCGTAGCAGCACTCTCCACAATAGCTAAAACATGGAAAGAGCCTAAGTGTCCATCAACAGATGAATGGATCAAGAAGATGTGGTTTATCTATACCATGGAATACTACATGGCAATGAGAAACAATGAAATCTGGCCATGTGTAGCCACATGGATGGACCTTGAGGGTGTTATGCTGAGGGAAAGGGAGAGAGAATTTTTCTTATCTACAACTTTATGCTGCCTATGAAGAATGAGTCACTCTCATTAACTTGAAGGGAATTACCATTTGACATGGAAATGCATGACTGTCTTTTTTTTTAAGTTTATTTATTTATTTTGAGAGAGAAAGAGGGAGGGAGGGAGAGAGGGACAGAGAAGGGAAGAGAGAGAGAATTGCAAGCAGGGTCTGGCTCAGTGCAGAGCCTGATGCAGGGCTCGAGCTCACAAACCCTGAGATCAAGATCTGAGCCAAAACCAAGAGTCAGACGTTTAACTGACTGAGCCACCCAGGTGCCCCTGGCTGTACTTCTGCTTGGGAGTCCATGACCAAGTGTGTCTTTCCGGTGGATGTTACCATCCTGTTTTCTTTGGATAAGATATTTGATATTGACTCTTCCTTCTGCTTAGAGTTAAAATCTGACTACTTCTATTTAAATTCTGTCTGTACAATATACTAATTGTGACCTTGGGCAAGTTGTTTAACTCTTCTGTGCTCCAATTTCCTCACCAGTAAAACAGACACAATAATAGTACCTACTTCATGAAATTATTATGGGGACAAATGAGTTGAACCTAAAAATACTGAGGTTGGCCTTGGTACATATTAGTAGTTCCCAGTGTCTTAACTATTCATAGCTAATAAATGTTAGCAATTATTACTTTTACACGTGCATACCAAAACAGTGTGGAAGGAGATGAAAGAAGAGATAGGATGGAATTAGTTGGCCTTCTTTTCTTGGGTCATTTCCCTCCAATAAACAATCTCCAGTGTAATCACTGGAGCAAATCACAGTGAGCAAACCCTTTAAATTGAATCTTTGTTTGGTTTTTAAGCACTTCTCTTATCCTAAGTTTTATTCAGAGATAAACTTGTAATGCATTTCAGAGAGGATTTTGTGTGTCATTTGAGAATTGCTGAGTCACACTAGGAAGTTACTAGATGGAACAGAGCCATTTAAAATAAAAATCCAAGAACTGTTAAAAACAAACCATGTGTCCAGTGACTCCTGATGAGTGGAGTGGAGCCCACACTTGTAGCCATGTAGCCAGGGGCAGGAAAACATCAGATAAGACAAAGCAGAAATGCTCCCTACAAGGGCGCCTGGGTGGCTTAGTCGGTTAAGCGTCTGACTTTCGCTTAGGTCATGATCTCGCGGTTCATGGGTTCGAGCCCCGCATCAGGCTCTGTGCTGACTGCCAGCTCAAAGCCTGGAGCCTGTTTCAGAGTCTGTCACTCCCTCTCTCTCTGACCCTCCCCTGCTCACGCTGTCTCTCTCTCTCTCCTAGAAACAAATAAAAAAAAAAAACATAAAAAAAAATGCTCCCTACACACCTACTCGTGCTAAGTCCTGTCTAAGACAGTGTGTGCAAAGCTAGGGAGGAGGGCCCCTAACACAAGGGACTCGTAGCCTAGTACCACCGCTACTTCATTTTTATACCAAAAGCATAAAACAAGTATATGAACCAAATGTATGGACCTGTTTTAGGTTTAAAATGAAACAAAATAAATCAAACAGTAGAAGTTGTGTCTAAGTGGTCTCAGTAAAAATTTAGCCAAATGAACCATGTGTACGAAAATATGATCCAAGGAGGACTATATGGGGTTTCAGAACTAGTTCTTCAGAATGGCCTGGTTCTAGTTCATTATTAGACATAGAGGGCTATTTAGGAGCCACGTCTAGGCTATGCCCTGCTCCTACAGAGGAGCAATAGCCTATCCTAAGTTCTCCAGGATGAAGGAGGATGCAAAGAAGATCCCAGAGGGGGATGGGAAAGAGGATGGGAATGGAGGAAGAGCTCTAGGGCTCTTCCCACAAAAACACTCATATTCTATCTGTCTGAGGCAAGAAACATCTCATTAACTGAGCACCTACCATGTGCCGGCTTGCCAACTTCCTTACAAGAAATGTATCATCATCTTCATTTTACATTTACAAAGTAAGATCTCCACCATTGCAGAAAGTTAAGTCATCAGTCTTCAAGAGATCAACAAGATAATAAGTAGCCAGAGTAGAACTGTAACCCCTGCCTGCCCAACATTCACATGAGATTGCCTTTTCTGTAGGTGTGAAAGAGTAACCACCAGCTTGCCAAATACACGGTGGCCTTTTAGGTCCAGCTGGTCAATGACAATGTGAGGTCATCAGCAGTGACTTGGGATCAACCATTTTTTGAGTCTTGGAACTGACCAAAAAACGCTCTTGACATACCATGAGCTTGACAGGGCATGCCAAACGGCTGAAACCAATTAGACACATAAATTAGGATTTTCTGGCCAACTTAATAATAAACAAATTGCATGCATTGCCATCCATAACTTGGGGTGGGAACCGTTTATTGAATCAAGTAATTGCCTCTCAGTGTCTGCAGCAAGTTAACTACCTAAGGAAAATGAGACAAAAACCACCCTGAATGAAATTGTATCTGTTTATCCCGTCAAACAGACTTTTAATTGCAGTATGTCCCTCTGCCAAATATCTTTGACATTTAAAGGCTGGTGGTCAATTGTATACTTAAGATTCATGTTGACAAAGCCTACACAAGACAAAGAAATGATCTTCTACTCCTGGTAAATTATGTTAACAGAAAACAGAATGGCATGGACAAGGCACTGCATATTCTGTCTCCTGCAGTATAATATGAGGCTAAGCCCACAGTGCCTTCTTTTCAGAGGTATTGGGGAGGCAACAGCGATTTTTCATCAGAATCCTAGTCTGATACTGCTCTGCAACATTGGGGAGGCCCTTAACCTCTCTGCTCCAACTTTCCTCATTTTGATATAATCAGTAGTCATTTGTATACTTTGTACATGGCAGAAATGTTTACGTGCATAACCTCATTTACCTACTGTATGTATTCCCCCACAAATCCTGCTATAATGATGATACTGTCCCTACTTTTCAGATAAAGAAACTAAGGTTTAGAGAAGGAACTGTTTTTTGCTCCAGGTTATAATAAGCACTCAGGTCAACCAACCTAAAATTCCATGCACTGCCCATCAGAGTGTGCTGGTCCTCTCCACTCCGATAAAATTCAGTTCTTCTCATTTCAAAGTAAGGAGTAATCTGCTGTTAAGACTGTCCAAACTTGACCTTCTTCTTAGTGAAATTGGCTTCATCAGCAACAATCAACTATTTTGATTTAATCCCGCCCCCACACAGCGATATGGAACATTACAGCCTTGGATTCTCTGTCCTAAACTTTCTCTTTTCTTACATTCTGCACCCCGCTGCCTTAGTTCTGAGACTGTTTCCTAGATCTGTAGGAGAGCCTTTTCTGGCCACTGCTCCTTCCACAACCCCCTCTAATCTATCCTCTTCATGCTGTTGACTGCTTGACTTTCTGGGTTAGGATTCCATCTGCTGTGAGAAACCCTTGAATTACTCTCCTCCACCTTCCCAAGGTCACATGTCACATGGCCTCTTGTCAACTCCTTCGAGTCCCAACAATAAGTCAGCTGCCCTCAATTCTCTGGGCATCATGTGCTTCTTCACGCCTCTAGGTGGTTATCTCTGCCTGGAACCCTGGGGTCCCTTTATCCAAGAAAGAACTTTCTTCATCCTTGAAATCTCAGCTAGTCCTGAGGATGTTCTCCCCCCTCATTCTCCTCCTTGCTAACACCCCACCTCTCCTGCACACATCTATTACTGGCCCACAATTGTCAGTTCACGAGGATTACAGCGAAGAGTTTCTTTAAAATGATAAACAAGGGAAGAAAAATGATTCTCTGGGAGTTAGATCTCAAAACCAACAAATAAAGGATCAAGGCAGATAACTGCAAAGTCATCTTAAGGAGACAAAATAGTTTCCAAGCTTGGAAGATTGGGTTATAGTAAAGCTGAAACCCTAGGGGCAGGATTTGCTTCAGAATTCAGATTGTTTTTTGTAACACAATGCATATACCACGTGTTATATAATGCCCTTAGCATAATGCAACATGAAAATCATCAATATTTGTGCAATGGAAGTATAGATCTCACACTGGGAACATAAATGAAGATTATAAATAGCTTCATGTTATTTCAAGTTAGGTTTGCCCTAAACTTCCTACAACTTTTGGTTTTCAGAGCTTTGGGTATTTCAGAAATATGGATAATGGAATGTGGACATGAATATCTCTAAATAAAGAAATAGTAATAGGGACACCTGAGTGGCTCAGTTGGTTAAGCGGTCTGACTTCAGCTCAGGTGATGATCTCATGGTTTGTGAGTTTGAGCCCCATGTCAGGCTCTGTGCTGACAACAGGAGCCTTTAGATTCTGTGTCTCCCTCTCTCTTTCTCTGCCCCTCCTCTGCTCACACTGTCTCTCTCTCTCTCAAGATAAATAAACATTAAAAAAAAAAAAAGAAAGAATCATAAAAGGGAGAAGTGAACCATGGAAATGTAGAAAAGGGAGAAGCATGGAGAACATGTGAGCAGTGACCCTTCAAGCACTACCCAGCAAGAGGCAGGGTCTGCTATATTCTGATTCCATTGTCAAGGCCTGCATTGTAAAAAGAAAGAAGCACTGAGCTTTCTCAACTGAGATTATGAAACGGTTGGCTCATTTGAACAGCCTTTTTCTACTAGCGTCCTCCCCAAATCATTGACTTTATAAATCTTGGCATACATAAAATACCTGCAGAAGAGAATAATCTTTTTACAACTTTGAGTTCCTACATTTGTAATATGTACATACGTGTATATACATAAGTATATATGTATATATTAAATTAATACTCTGACCCTGTGGTTTTATATATCACTCCAGCCTTGAGATACATTCCTCTCTCTGTTTATTCATTTATTTGTCAAGTATGTACTAAGCACCTTGATGAGCAGATGACTCAAAGCCTAGCCTTGGACCACACACAGAAATCTGCTGATGTAATGGATGCTATTGCCCTGTGAGGTTTGCTAGGAGCCATGCTGCTGGGGTTTCTGTAACATTTCAGGCTTAGCCTCCCTGGATAGAGGCACCTGGGAAGTTTCTTCTGCTATTTAACTTTCTACAGTAATCACATTTATTTTCTTTATAACAAGTTATCAATTATTTCCCAATTTTCAGAGTGCAAGTAATGTTACTTTTTTGGAAAGAATCCTTAATTTAATGAAGAATTGATTTGATCCTCACTTCTACCTTCTCTGGACTGTCAAGAAAACAAAGCCTGAAACCTTACATAGTCCAAGGTGTCTGTGGAGACAGTTCAGGAGATGAGGGGAGGGGGGTGGTTGGCAGTCTGACTTCCAAATCCAAGAATTAAAGATCCCTTTTTGTTATCTCTGTCACCACCAAATAATGTCACTGTCCCTCTGACTTTTCACTGTCTCTCAGCTGACTACCAAGGCTTGTGAGGTCCCACACAGGAGGATGGGTTTCCAGGAAGAACATTCTCATTCTTCTTGTTTAGGAAGCCATGCCAGGGACACCAAGTGCCCAGTCCATGAAGAACCCACCCACTCACTAGCTATTTAGTCCGAAGTCTCTTAGACAGAAAGTGCTGCACTCCAGTGTTTTTGGATGTTCTTGGAAAAGAAGTTGCAATCTCCTTTTCTCATCTTAATGCTAAGAAACCACTTTTCTTTTAAATCCTTAAAAACATAAATTTCCCCATCTACCACCCTTGGAAAAGAAATCCACATTCTTTCAAGGGACCTAGAGGCCTCAAAGACTCAGGGAAATTTCTATATTCAGACGTGATCTATTCTTTTTATGTCTTAGGGGAAATAAACCTGAGATGAGAATTTAATTTATTTATATGCCTGGAAATATTATTTCTATTTATGATCCCAGCAGGAAACATCTGGCATAGTCAAATTAGGATAATTTGAAGAAGACAATTAAAGGACCGTTTACAGAGGTATAGCCAGTATGTTGGGAAATTATAAGGTGCATTAGTTATTTATTGCTGCATAACAAATTGCCTCCAAACCTAGAAGCTCAAAACAACAAATATTTATTACCTTGCAGGCACAGCTGAGGTAGCTGTCTCTGGCTCAAGGTCACTTGTGAGATTACAGTCAAGCTATTAGCTAGTACTGTGGTCTCATCTGAAAACTTGACTGGGGACAAACAGGTTGTTTTCAAGTTCACTTACATAGTTGTGGGCAGGCCTTTCTCCCATGCCGTGAAGCATAGGCTGCTCTGGGACATGGCAGTTGGCTTCCCCCAGGCAAGTGATTCCAGTGAAAATGGCCACAACAGAATTCACAGCCTTTTCATAACTTCATCTCAAAAGTGTCATCCTATGTCTCCTGTGTATTCTGTTAGAAGTGAGTCAATAATAAATCCAGCCCACATTTAAGAAGAGGGGATTATACAAGGGTGTGATTACTAGGAAACAGGATCACTGGGGGCCATCCTGGAGGCTGCCTACCCCAAGAAGTGGATTGTGAAGTCTTCCAGGATTAGTTACAGCTGAGCTGTTTTCATCCCTACAGCAAAGAGGCAAGGGCAGAGAGCAGTTTCCAGAACTTGGAAGGATAGTGTCATGTGGAGAGGGCAGACTTGAGAGACACTGTGCCCTTGGGTCAACGAAACAGACATTTCCAGATGACCCCATAGAGAGGAAGCAGAGGTAATAAATACTTTGGCTTCTTTCTTCTCTCTCCTTCCATCTCTTGGTGGGCCGCTACACTAGCAGAACCCAATCAGGTGCCATGAAGCAAGGGAGCACATTGATGTGGTCCATGCAAGTCAGCCTTCCAGAGCAGAGTGGGTCAGGATGGGTAAGTAGAAAATACCATCACATTATGCTCTAGTAGCTTGCAAATTTCCCATCAAGGACATTCACATTCCAGGGAATCTGTATTTATTTAAAAGGTTCACTTGAGGGGCACCTGGTTGGCTCAGTGGGTTGAGCGTCCTACTTTTGATTTTGGCTCAGACCATGATCTCAGGGTTCCTGCTCTGAGTTCCTGCTAAGTTCGAGTCCTGCATCGGGCTCCATACTAACAGTGTGGAGCCTGTTTGGGATCCTCTCTTTCTCCCTCTCTCTCTGGACTTCCCCATGCTCACTCACACACACTCTACCTCTCTCTCTCAAAATAAATAAGCAAAAAAAAAGGTTAATTTGAATTATTATTTTTTAAATCTGATTTATCTTAACAATTACATTACAGATTTTTAGTCAGTGAAGGTAGACTCACCTCTGTCTTTGAATACCTTGCACAACTTTGCCTACACCAAACAGGGGCTCTTAAAAGTCACAGTCCTAGTATTTGAGAGCTGTAAAGATCCTTAGATATTATTTAGTAAACATTTATTTCAGGAATGAGAAAATTGCTGAGATGTTAACTGAATTGCTTAAGATCACACAATGCTAAGCCCACGTATCCCAACACTATCTATAATTTACTAATTCCTGAATAGTAATGGTAATGATGATAACAAATTGCAAGTACACAACATTTTAAAGTTTACAAAGAGCTTCCACCCACATCATCTTATTTGAATCTCACAATACTCCTGAGGTACTGGGAAGGTAGATGTTATTATTTCCAATTTACAAGTAAGAAAGTGACCTACATAGATGTAGGCTATTTTCAGCAGAACAAAAAGTGATATAATAGGCACCAAAAGCAATCTAGATGCTTAGGGCTTTTTTGGATTCCCCTGTTCAGTTTCATCAGATAGATTCATCTCTTCTAATTGACTAAGACAGGCTATGAATGAGGGTCTGCTCACTGAGGAAACAAGGCAGGACCTTCCTGTATGAAGATATGCAGACTGAAGTATCTCAGGGAACATTCTAAGAAGAGAAAGGCAATAGAGCAGCCCCACTAAGGGCCTTCCTTCTCTACCACTGAAGGAGCTGTTTCTGTGCTTCCTGGTTACATCCCCATAGCATTCTCCAAGAAATGGAGCTTCTATCTCTCAGGAGAATCTACACAATAAACATACACATAGGAAAAACCCAAGGGGCTTTGAGGCAAGAGGAGGGTCTTCGGTAGTCTTGGATAGACTATGTGGAGCCTATACTCCTTTACTAGGTATTATCGCTATGTAACAATTCCCCAAATTAGTAGGTTTAGTAAAACAATGCTTCATATTATAGCTCACAATTTCATAGGCCAAGAATTCAGTCAAAGCTCTGCTGGGCAATTCTTCTGTTTCACATGATCATGACTGCAATGTTCCAGTGATATTCAGCTGGTCTGGTCTGAAAGAGTCAAGAGACTTCAGTCACGCAGCAGGGGTTTTGGTGAGGGTGGCTTGAAAGCTTAGTTCACCCCTGCCTTGGTGTAACTTCAGGGTCCTCTGGGAGATATCTCCAGTAGGGTAGCTGGGTTTCATACATGCCCACTCGACTTCTAAAGACTTAGAAAGCAGTTTTAGTCTTTTCTTCAAGGCTAGGTCCAGAACTGACATAGCATTTGGCTGTCCAGTTGTGGCCAATGAAGTCAAAGAGAGGTTCAACAGATCCTCCCACTTGGTGGGGAGCAGTGCCAAAGACTGATGTCCATCTTTAATCTGGCACAATTCTCACATAAACTGCTCTCACTTCCCCCATTATTTTTCATGCTTACTCCTCATCATAGTGTTTTTACAATTATAATCTGAAGGAAATATTAAGGACACAGGCTGGAGGTAATTTTCAACACTGGGAACACGCATTTGATGATGAAAATTGGAACCTCAATTTGGGTTGAGAGGGAGATAAGTTGGGATCATTGATCTCTGTAGGGTAACTGATAGGTGTCTTGCTTCACCAACCTGGGTTTAAATGACAGAATGTATTCATAACCTTAAATAAGGTGCTCTTGATCCCCCTAACCACCTACTTGCCTTGCAATTGTTTACAGATTTCTCCCTCCCAGATATTTGAAGTGTCCCTGGGGCCTGCTTCCCTATGTTTGATACTCACCTCTCTGTGCCAGGGGCTGGGGTTTGTCCCTCTGAGCAGAATTCTGCAGGAGTGGCTACTCTGCTCTGTCTCTGATCTTAGTTCTTGTTAACCTCAATTTACCACCTGCCACAGTACCTTGATACCCATTATTAAGGAAATTCATTGCTATCCTATCGATCTCCGTGGTGCTGTGAGAGAATGATCCTTCTTTTCCAAATGAAAAGGACATAGATTTCTCCCTTTTTTTTTCTCATACAAGATGTGTTCCGCTGAGAAGTTGCCCAAGTGCCCAGTATCATCATACATTTTATTCACCTACACAGAGCCAGGTACTGCAGAGTCACTCAGACAGCCAAGGAAGGTGGCATTGGATAAGTTCCAGCCCCTGCCTGGCCACATGCCATATCTAGATCCCCAATCCAGGCCTTTGCTCAGATGATTGTGCTACCTGTGGCCCAATGTTCATAGCAGCACTCTCCACAATAGCTAAAACATGGAAAGAGCCTAAGTGTCCATCAACAGATGAATGGATCAAGAAGATGTGCTTTATCTATACCATGGAATACTACATGGCAATGAGAAACAATGAAATCTGGCCATGTGTAGCAACATGGTTGGACCTTGAGGGGGTTATGCTGAGCGAAATAAGTCAGGCAGAGAAGGACAAATATCATATGTTTGCACGTATAGGAGGATTAGGAGGAACTTGACGGAGGAACAAGGGGGAGAAGAAGGGGGGAAATGGTGGNCTTGAATGCTGACAAAAACTGAGGACTGATGGATGTGGGGGGGGGAGGAGGGATGGGCATGGAGGAGGGCACTTGTGGGGATGAGCACTGGGTGTTATGTGGAAACTAATTTGACAATAAACTATTTGTAAAAAAAAAAAAAAGAAGAAAAGAAAAAAAAATTTCCCCTTCTTCTTACAGTATCTTCTCTCCCAGGGTTGCCACGGGTCAGCTACCCTCCTGGATTCTTCTGGAACTTGCCATCCCCACTTCCCTACTTCCCTCCCTGTAATCTACCATGTAGATCTCCATGTTTTCATAGGGGTCCTGACCATTTTTTCTTAAGCTTTCCATGGGGACCTCTCTCAAGCCCTTAATAAATGTAAACAGATACATGATATGCGTATGCATGTTTGGGGGGAAGATCTAGGGTCTAAACCTTTTTAACAGAAGCATCTTTGTTCTAGTCCATGTTACCCAAGACTCTGGGTTCTTGGGTTCTAGTTAAACCATATATTTCTCTATTTTCTCTGCCTTCCTCTTGCCTACAAACATAATTTGGGGGGAAATAAACAAGTTCTGCAAATATTCTGTGTGTAGAGATATGCTCTTTCCTCTTTATGTCTCAAGGGGCTAAACTAAATTAGCTGTCCCCCTGGGTGAATTCTGATTGGTTGGTTATGAATATGGGTGGGTCCCTTTTGCTGCTTCTGCCCAGCCTGAGGTAGAGAAAGGTGAGTACAGGGGAGGAATTGTAGTATTAAGAGCTACCATCACAATCTAAGCATAATCACAGCACCTTGGTGTCCAGAGAACGTGCCAAGAGCAAGAGTTAGTAGGTGAGGTAGGCCCCTGTCACTTCTCTTTCACACATGGAGAGAGCATGAGAAGGGGCCCTAGCACAATGGATACTGCCTTCTAATGTCACTAGTCTGATACATTTATAAATAAAACCAGAGAATTCTGATTAAGCACGAATCATCTGCATCTGATCTGTTTCATCAATATGTCAGGTCAGTCAATGAGTTAGCTCTCCACATTTTCGAGCTTTCATAACATTGTAAATGCACTCAGTATCAGAAACTGTGGCATTCAGCACTGCAAGTCCCTTTTGCCTTGTGTTTCTTTTGGTATCTCACCCCAGCAACATCCTCTCTCACCTACGGGTCACTCAGCCTTGTGCAAACATCTCATCTTGGAATCAAACTAGATTCTGTGGAACTCCCCAGTCTCAAGGAAGGAAAGAAGCAGAAGCTGGTGGTAGTTTGAAAAGAAATAGGAAGGTCTTTAAAACAACCTTGCCACAGCCCTCACCAAAATCCCCTAGTGTCCACTTGCTGAATATTCATTCCCTAGTAGGTTCCAATTAACCTTATCAATGTTGTTTTTAATCTTTTAGAAGCAAAACAATTAAGTTATGCTCTTCCTTGTTATCAATAGAATACATGCTCAAGATAGGAATTGTGAGATTTCCAGATAAGCAAATGGATAATGAAGAAAATATCAGGATACAAATTTTATCAACATTTTTGTAAATGTTCTTCCATATTTTTTCTACATATATAAATAACTATGAGTACATATGGATCATACATCATTCTGTAACCAGCCTTTTGCTCTGATAGACTGTCTGAGTAGCTTGTGCCTATATAAATAATCTTTAAGATCATTTAAAATTGATGTATAGTATTTCATTTTATGGATTCACCATAGATTTTTCCACTACTTACATATTGATAAAAATGTAGGTTGTTTTTATTTTTATACTCTTAAAAACCCTATGTAGAAAATGTTTATAAATACACCTAAAAATTCATGCATCTATTTTTTTTCTTAAAATTAACCCCAGTTTCTTAAAACTCCTACCTGTGCTACCAATGAGTCCCAGCGTTTGCACATTTTTAGGAATTTTGATATGAAGCATGAGTTTCCCCTTAAAAGCAGGCTCTGTTTTTTTCCCCCCTTGGATAATAGTAATATACACAATGCCTACATGGGCTTAAGGATCTTGATGGCGTTATCAAATGGGTTCTCTTGCACAAATATCTCTTTAACAATGCTTGAAGAGACTCTTTAACTTTAGGAATTTATAACAGAACAAAAGGATTAACTGCAAATGACTCCAGAGTGGGATTCCTATGTTTACTATAGCAAGTAAGCAGAATCATGCAAATTAAGAGAGATATTTTTAAATATTGATTATATTTATTTTAATCTTATAATGGTAATATATGATTATTGTAGATTATTTTATATATATAGGAGAGTATATTAAATTGACTCATAAGCTCATCATGCCTAGAAGACTGCTGTTCAGATCAGATACATGAACTACCCATCTTTTATGTTTGTTTAGCCTTCTATTTTGCTCTTTTTTATTCGATGCTTTAGTAGTAGTGTTTTCTCATATCATCAGCACCATTTGGAAACGTGACTTTGATTGCCAGAAATCATATCAAAACTACTATATGGAAAATATTATAATTAAGAAAATCATTCTCTTACTCTTGGACATCTGGAATGTTGACAAATTTATCATAAACACTGCTGGGATGAACATCTTTGTACATTGGTCTTCTTTCAGATATATGATTATAGCTTTCACCTGGGGTGAACTTATAGGATCAAAGGTATGATGTTTTAAAAATCTCTTGAAATGCTCATTTACATTTTTTTTCAGAAGGGTATTACTAATTCGCTATATTGCTTCCCAGCAAGGTTTGAACAATTTATACTCCCAACCTCACAGCTGAATATCCTTGAACTCGTAAATCCAGTAACTCCACTGGAAAAAAAAAATTGAATTTTGTTTTAATTTGCATTTTTATTCATATGGAGATGGAAAATTTATTTCAATTAATTTTTTTAATTATTGGTCAGATTTTTAAAAGGTGTATATGCAAATACAATGATTAGTCATATATCCATTGTTTAGACTCAGCAATTGCCAACATTTTGTCCTTATGTGCTTTATCTGTTCTCATGAATCTTCCAAGGTCCTTTATCACAATTCCCCATTAGCCCGAGCTCAGGGTTACTGGATCTCAAACCTGTTTGCAACATTTTCCTAGCCAGGTGTGACCATCTCCTTCTGGGGGATGCCTGGTTGATACGAATGACATGCCCGATGGATACTGGATTAGTCTGTGTTGTTTTTAGATTTATTTCCTGGCCTCCATGTCAACTGACCTGTGGTTTCAGTGTCCTACTCATGCTGCAGAAGCAGGCCCTTCATGACTCTATTTGTTCTCTATGTTGATTATTTAAGAATGTGTGAAAAGCTCAAAATTTAAGCAGCCACTATTTTTCTATGAGAACCTGGAAACAAATATCTTTTTACTGGTTTTTTAACATCCTTTGCAGATAAAGAGGATTGGCCAGATGTAACAACCAGTATTGTGCTTATTATCTCCTTTTAAACCTTGCTAACATTTTCAGCCATCAGCTTTTTAAATTTTTATGTTAAATTAATGAGTACTTTTTTGTGTGTGACATTTTCCAGTTTTTACATTGTGGGAGGAAGCATTTCCTACTCAGAGATTGCATAAATAATTGGCTGTCGTATCTGCTGATTTTTATCTGTCTGTATTATTTTTAATCATTTAAAGTATCTGCAGTATGTTTGGTCCATAGAGCAGAGTGATAATCTTTAGGGTTTTTTCCCCCTAAGTAGATATTTTTTCACACACTTGTAAAATAAACAATGGTTTTCTTCAGTGATTTATGATACCCTTTTTACTATATATGAAGTTCTTATCAATTTATATCAATTGATATACATATGTCAATGTATACCAATGTATATCAGGTCTATTTCAGAGATATTGCATTGTGTTACAAAGTTACTGATTATGGCATTGTTTATAATAGTGTAATTTGGGGGGAGAAACTTAGGTTTTAGCCAAGTAATTATGTTATAGATACACAGTGTAATACTCTATTACAGTTGGTCTGCACGCTCAGGAGTTCTTTGGTGAAATCTGAAACTGGTCCAGATGCAAAAGGCAATCTCCCCAATTGCCTGGGCCCAGCTTGCAATGGGTCAACCAGAGCTCCCATCCTCTTGGGTACTTCCTCTGATACTTACAAAGGTGATGCTATGGAAGCATATGTACTGATATATAATAGCTGTTTGCATTATATTGTCAAGGCACAAAATGTAAGTTTTACATATTCATGTATACATGTCTGTAGGTATAACTATAAATTTTAAAGCATTTATCTTGGAATATTAATACATATTGACAAAAATCTGGAAGAATACTTCCACATTGAAACTATTAGGATCTTTGAGAGTTGAAGTCCTGGTTAGAATATTATTTTCTTTTGCATACTTATCTGTATTTCTTGATTTTTCTACAACAAATATGCAATCCTCTGAAAACAATTTCAATTTTATTTCAGTTGCTTACATTTAAATAGATTAACATTTTGTTTAAATTTCATTCCAGTTTATAGGATTAGATTTTGCTTTTGACATTTTAATAAATCATATTTAATTAATCTCTGAATCCAAGGGAGGGTTTTTGTCTAAGGGCTATTTTTTGTTTAACAATGGAGTCATTATGGTAATGAGAAGCGGTAATTCGCAATGAAATCCTCTATTTTATAGCCCTATCTCTAGGTCATGGTTGATGTATCCTCACCACTTTCATATGAAATAGACACAGATGGTTGTGAATTTGGGGGTGATTTGCCTCCTACAGATTTTTCTGGTCCCTCACAGGACAGGCACCCAGTTTTCTGATTGCACCAAGTTCCCTTTGTTGGATTTCTATTTTTTTTTAATTTATTTCTCTGTCCGTGAAGGCATCCTTTGAAGAATAGTTTTTGAAGGTAAATCCTTGCATAAAGTCATCTAAGACTATCTTTCCATTGCCTTCATGTAAGAAAAAGAAGCTTAGTTGTAATTCTTCAGACACAACTTTTTTCCTTCAAAGTTCTGTAGCTGCTGTAGTATTGTCTTCCAGTGAGGTGGGCTCCGCTTTTAGAAAACCTGTAATTTCTGCCTGCAGGCTCCTAAGAACTTTTAAAAATTATTCCATTTTATTCAAATACTCGGCTAGCATATATTTAGGCATGCATCTATTTTGTTCAGTTTGGTCTGGTACGTGCTTAATACTTTCTGTTTGCATATAACAGAGTTGGATTTTTTTGTTCTTTTTCTTGATGAATTATGTCTAATTATGTGCTTATTGCTTCTTTCGTAATGTCCTGGTTTCATCCTGGATCGACACCTGTAAGTCTATATCAAATCTGGTTTTTGTTGGTTGCTGTTACTTCCATTGGTTTTGTCTTCCATTTGGGATCTTACCACTTTCCTTGCTTTGTCCTTTCTGGATTCTTAGAGAAAACAGTTTCAGACTGTCTTCTGTAGCAGTGATTACATTGTCTTCAGTATCAATTCTACCCTTTACCAGCTGCAATGGTGCATTTGCGGCTTCCTGCTGCATATTTACTTCTCTGCCATTAATTCTTGATAAGATCCAGCTCATTTTGTTATATACTTCATTGCGTTTTAATCTTAGTGTGTGGCGTTTTAACCTCTCTTTTCATACGCCCGTGTGTGCACCCAAGTCAGTGTTTTTCAATAATATTGAGGAAGTGAAACTTCCCCCCACTCTCATTCTGGTTCCAGTGAGGAGTCACATCAGGGATTTTCTCTTAAATCTGTAGAATGAACTCTACTTTTTCCTTTTACTGCTTTTTGTTCGTTACTTTGTTCGTTTTTTCTTTTTTTTCTAAGCTCCATTTTTCTGTTGTTAATTTACTCATGCTTGTATATGAGACTTATCCTCTCTTGGAGCTTACTGCAGAGAGGGTAATTGTTCTTAGCCCTAGCATCTGTTTGCTTCTGTGCTACTCGGATACTGCCCTCGGTTCTACTGCTGGATGGAAGATTGATGGCCCGGTTTCTAGTCTAATTCCTGATATCCAGCTGTCTTTGCGTTTTATAGTAGTTCTAAATTGAGGTGAAAAATTCATCTAGACCACAGGTTATAAACAGTTACACCATAGGCTACAGAGATGTGTTATTTGACTAACACAATATTTTCAGTTTGTTCTACTTAAAAATATTTGACATCTTTTAAACGTGTTTTATTGTGGTATAGCTTGCACAAAGGGTACAAACCTTAATGGTACAACTTTTTGGATTTTGACTTTTAGATATACCTGTTTCCTCACTACCCAGATTGTGCACCTCTCTCCTCAGCAGGAGCCTTTGATCTGACATTTTTCATTGTCAGGTTTTTTTGTTTTTGGTTTTGTTTTTTGCCTGATATTGAACTTCATGAAATTGGACTCATACAGCATGTCCACTTTTGTGTCTGGCTCCTTTATTTCATCATTATGACTGGGAGATTCACGCATGTTAGAACATATAGAAATAGTGTGTTCTTTTTATTTTATTGCTGTGTAATATTTTGTATGGATATATCAGAATTTATTTATCTCTCCTACTGCTGATAGGCATTTGGATTGTTTCAAAATGGTGCTTTTATGAAATAAGATGCTATGATTTGTTTGATTTAACTCTCATTTCTTTTGAGTACATACTTGGGAGAATTGCTGGATGGAGAGTAGGTGAGCACAGTAAATTAGTTTTTAATAAACGTTTTGAGATAATTATAGATTCATATGCATTTGTAAGAATAATAGAGAGAAATCCTAAGTACTTTTTTACCCAGCTTCCCCCCAATGGTAACATATTCCAAAAGTATAGTACAATATACTGGGATATTGTCACTGACAGTCAAGTGACAGTCAAGTGACTGGGATATTGTCACTGACAGTCAAGATATTTGTAACTACAGCAACTTCCCTTCTTAACCTCCCAGAACTACTAATCTGCATTTCTGTAATTTTGTGAATTTGAGAATGTTATTCTAAGGGGTATGTAACCTTTTTGGACTGGAATGTTTTAATTCAGCATAATTCTCTAGAGATTCATCCAAGTGGTTGTGCTTATGAATAATTTGTCTCTTTTTGCTGCTGAGAAGTACTCCTTGGTATGGAAGTACCATAGTTCATTAACCATTCACTCATTGAAGGACATCTGGGTTGTTTCCAGTTTGCGGTCATCATCAATAAAGCTGTTATGAACATTTGTGCACAGGTTTTTGGGTGAACATAAGATTTATTTCTCTGGGATAAATGCCTAGTAGTACAATCACAGGGTCGTATGGTAGTTGCACATTTAGTTTATGAAGAAACTGCCAAACTATTTTCCAGAATAGTCGTATCATTTTACACTCTCATCAGCAATGCATGAGTGATCTAATTTCTGCACATCCTTGCCAGCATTTGATGCTGTCATTATTTTTTATTTGATCTATTCTGGTAGATGTTTAGCGATATCTCATTGTGGTTTTAATTTGAATTTCCCTAATGGCTAATGACATTGAGCATCTTTTCATGTGCTTCTGTGCCATCTGTATATCTTCTTCAGTGAAATGTCTTTTCATGTCTTTTGCCCATTTTCTAATGGGATTGTTTTTCATGTTGTTGCTGTTGTTTGAGAATTCTCAATATTAGTCCTTTCTCATATAAATGCTTTGCAAATATTTTATCCTGCTCTGTGACTTGTCTTTTTATCCTCTTAGCAAGGAACTTCACAGAGCAAAAATTGTTAATATTAATAAAGCCCAATTTACTGACTTTCCCCTGACAGATCATGCTTTTGGTGTCAAGTCAAATAATTATTTGCCTAGCCCTAGGTCATGATGAAAAATTTTAGCCTACTTGTGAATAAAAATTTTATATTTTACATTTATTTTTTAAAATTTTTTAAAAGTTTATTTATTTTTAGTAGACAGAGAGAACACAAGCAGGAAAGTTGAGAGAGAGGAAGACACAGAATCTGAAGCAGGCTCCAAGCTCTGAGCTGTCAGCACAGAGCTTGATGTGGGCCTTGAACCCAAAGACACAAGATCATAACCTGAGCTGAAGTCGGATGCTTAACCAACTGAGCCACCAGGTGCCCCTATATTTTACATTTAAATCAGTGATCCATTATGGGTTAATTTTTGTATTAGGTGTGAAGTGTAGATAGAACCTAAATTTGTCACCTAGAGATGTCCCACCTGCTCCAGCATATTTATTTAAAAATTATCATTCCTTGGCTAGAATCAACAACACAAGAAACAGCAGGTGTTGGTGAAGATGCAGAGAAAGGGGAACCCTCTTGCACTGTTGGTGGGAATGCAGCGTCTCTGGAGAACAGTATGGAGGTTCCTCAAGAAACTAAAAATAGAACCACCTAATGATCCAGCAATTGCACTATTAGGTACTTACCGAAAGGATACAAAAATACAGATTCAGAAGGGTACATGCACCCCGATGTTTATAGCAACATTATCAACAATAGCCAAACTATGCAGAGAGCCCAAAAGTCCACTGACTGATGAATAAATAAAGAAGATATGGTATATATACACAACGGAATATTACTCAGCCATCAAAAAGAATAAAATCTTACATTTACAATGACATGGATGGAGCTAGAATGTATTCTCCTAAGTGAAATGGGTCAGTCAGAGAAAGACAAACACCATATGATTTCACTCATATGTGGAACTGAAGAAACAAAACAGATGAACATGTGGGAAAAGGCAGAATAAAGAGAAGAAAGGGAAACAAACCACAAGAGACTCTTAATGATAGAGAACAAGCTATGGGTTGACAGAGGGAGGTGGGTGGGCGATGGTCTAGGTGGGTGATGGGTACTAGGAGAGCACTTGTGATGAGCACTGGGTATTGTATGGAAGTGATGAACCACTGAAGTCTATTCCTGAAACCAAACCAATATTGCACTGTGTGTTAACTGACTACAATTTAAAAAGTAAAATAAATTGAAACCTTGAAAAAAATAAATAAAAAAACAATTATCATTCCTCCATTGAATTGCTTTTGCAACTTTGTCAAAAGCCTATTGAAAATATTTTCTGAGTTCTCTATTCTTCTGTGTTCACCTATGTGTCTGTCCTTCTGTCATGATTATTCCAGTTATAGCAGGTCTTGAATTAGGTAGGCCAATTCCTCTTCTGTTCTTTTTCAAAATTATTTAAGCTATTCTATTCCTTTAGACTTTCTATATAAATTTTGTTTTATTTTATTTTTTAATTTTTTAAATGTTTTTATTTATTTTTGAGAGAGAGAGGAGAGAGACACAGAGAGACAGAGCACGAGTGGGGAGCAACAGAGAAAGAGAGGGAGACAGAATCTGAAGCAGGCTCCAGGCTCCAAACTAATAGTAGAGGCCCCAGTGCAAGGCTTGAACACATAAACTGTGAGATCATGACCTAACTTAACTGACTGAGGCACTCAGGCACCCCTTTCAATGTAAATTTTAGAATAACATTGTCTATCTCTACAAAAAGACTTGTTGGGATTTGGATACAAATGACATTAAGCATGTATATCACTTAGAGGGAAATTGACATCCTTGTTACATTGAATCTTCTAACCATGGTCGTTTCTATCTCTCCATTTATTTCGCTTTCTAAAAAAATTATTTCATTCACATTTTATAGTTTTTAGTTTGCAAGTCTTGTATATATTTTATTAGATTTACACCTAAGTATTTTTTAAGTAATATTACGGCGAATAGTATTGTATTTTTTAATTTCAGTGTCCAACACCCTTGTTTGTTTATTGTCTCTCTTTTTTAATGTTTACTTACTTATTTTGAGAGAGAAAAAGCATGGGGGAGGGGCAGAGAGGGAGAGATGAGAGAGAATCCCAAGCAGGCACCACAATCATGGAGCCCTATACGGGGCTTGATCTCATAACTATGAGATTACGACCTGGGCCAAAATCAAGAATTAGACACTCAACCAAGTCACCCAGGTGTCCCTGTTTTTCCTCTCCCTTTTTTCCAGGTTTGATATATGTACATATTGTTAAGTGATTACCACAATAAAATAGTTAATATCCATCATTTCACATGGTAATGATTTTTTTCTTGTGATGAGAACTTCTAAGATCTATTTCTTAGCAGCTTTCAAACATACAATATGGTGTGTGATTATTTATAGTCAGTATACTGTACATTACATTCCCAGAACTTATTTATCTTATAAATGGAAGTTTGTAGGTTTTGACCACCTTTACCTGTTTTCCCCATCCCTCAGCCCCTTTTCCTTGGCAACCACCAATCTGATCTCTATTATTGTGACTTTGGGGTTTTTTTTCCTGCTTCCACATATAAATGAGATTATGTAGTATGTCTTTTTCTGCCTGACTTATTCCACTTAACATAATGACCTGGAGGTCCCTCCATGTTGTTGCAAGTGGTAGAATTTTCTTCTTTTCTGTGACAGAATATACATATAAATTCATATATGTATCATTTTCTTTATCCATTTATCTGTCAATAGACACTTAAGTTGTTTACATATTTTGACTATTGTAAACAATGCTGCAGTGAACATGGAGGTGCAGAAATCTCTAACAGAGCGATTTCATTACCTTTGGATATATACCCAAAAGTGGTATTGCTGGGTAATATGGTAGTTCTACTTTTCATTTTTTGAGGAACCTCTATACTGTTTCCTATAGTCACTACACCAGTTGACTTTGCCATCAATAGTGCACAAGGGTTCCCTTTTCTCCACATCCCTGCCTTGTTATTTTTTCTTTTATTTTTTATAATAGCCATTCAAACAGATGTGAGGTGATGCCTAAGCATCTCTCTGACAATTAGTGATGTTGAACAACTTTTTATGTATCTATTGCCATTTGTATGCTTCTTTGGAAAAATGAAGTTTTAAAGTTTATTTCTTTATTTTGACAGAGAGAGAGAGAATGAGAGAGAATCCCAAACAGAATCCCCATTGTCAACATGGAGTGGTCATAGAGATCAATCCCATGAACCATGAGATCATGACCTGTGCCGAAGTTGGACGCTTAACTGACTGAGCCACCCAGGTGCCCGCTCTGCTCATTCATAAATTGGATTGCTTATTATTCTTATTGTTTGCTATTGAGTTGCATGAGTTCTTCATATATTTTGGATGTTAACCCCATGTAAGACATATGATTTGCAAATATTTTCTTTCATTTGCTGATGGTTTCCTTTGCTGTGCAAAACCTTTTTAATTTGATGTACATTGCCACGTGTTTATTTTCATATTTGTTGCCTGCTTTTGTTGTCAAATGATAAAAAAAAATCATTGCCAAGACCAATGTCAGGAAGTTTACCCTCTATGTTTACTTCTAAGAGCGTATGGTTTCAGGTTTTACATTCAAGTATTTAATCTATTTTGAGTTTATTTTGTGTATGGTTTAATATAAGAGTTCAGTTTCATTGTTTTGCATGTGACTGTCCAGTTTATCCACTGTCCCTTTTCCATTGTACATTCTTGACTCCTCTGTCATAACTTAACTGATCATACAGGATTGAGTTTATTTCTGGACTCTATTTTGTTCCATTGATCTATGTATCTGTTTTTATGCCAATAACATACTGTTTTGATTACTAGAGTTTTGTAATACAGTTTGAAATAAAAAACTATGATGAGTCCAGCCAAGAGCTTTGGCATTTTTTATTTCATTTGTGGTTCTATATAAATTTTAGGGTTGTTTGGTTACTATGGACATTTTTTACAATATTAGTTCCTCTGATCCATGAGCATGGAACATCTTCTCACTTATTTGTGTCTTCATCAATTTCTTTCATCAGTATCTTTTGGTGTGTCTTATAACATTTGTTTTTAAAAATTGAATTTGTGTTGGGGCACCTGGGTGTCTCAATGGGTCAAGTGTTTGACCTCGGTTCAGGTCATGATCTCACAGTTCGTGAGTTTGAGCCCTGCATCAGGGTCTACTGTCAGCGCAGAGCCCGTTTCATATTCTCTGTCTCCCTCTCTCTCTGCCCCACTCTCATACATGCACATGTGCCTGCTCTCTGTCTCTCTCTCAAAATAAATAAACGTTAAAAACATGGAATTTGTGTTTATGGATTTGTATGATCTAGTTTGCCATACGTCTCATCACTTCTCACCTGGGCCATAAGGATTTTTTTCTTATATTAATTCTACAAATCTCTGATAATTTTAACAGGAAGAAAAATCCTGAAAAATATGAAATCCCAGTATAGTTCTAGTAGCAGATTTTTTTTTCTGTTTCCGACATCACCTACTTCACTTTAATTTGAGAGATGTAATCTCCAGGATTTAGCCCAAGAACTTCAGATAATAGAATTAACAGTCTCAATTTAAGCTTCACTTTTATGTTTAGTGTTTTCTTTCATTTGTCAGTGAAAAAATGTGTGATGGGTCATGTCTGTGTATAGATATTTTTATGCATGTGAGTTTCTAGTTATTCCAGCACCGGTGGTTAAATAACTGTCTTCCCGGGGGCGCCTGCGTGGCTTAGTCGGTTAAGTGTCCGGCTTTCGCTTAGGTCATGATCTTGCGGTTCGTGGGTTCGAGCCCCGCGTCGGGCTCTGTGCTGACTGCCAGCTCAGAGTCTGGAGCCAATTTCAGAGTCTGTATCTCCCTCTCTCTCTCACCCTCCCCTGCTCATACTGTCTCTCTCTCTCTCCTAGAAATAAATAAAAAATATTAAAAAAATAAATAAATAACTGTCTTCCCTTCATTGTATTGTGTTTGCTCCTTTGTCAAAGATCAGTTGACTGTATTTATGTGCGTCTATTTCTGGGCTTTCTATTCTGTTCCATTAATGTATTTGCCTATTCTTTTGCCAGGGCCACTGTGTCTTGGTTTTTATAGCTTTTCAGTAAGTTTTGAAGGTAGGTAGTGTTAGTTCTCTCTGACTGGTCTTCTTCAATATTCTGTTGACTATTCTAGGTTTTCTAGCTTTCGTCTTTTCACATACACTTTGGAACAAATTTGTCAATTTCCACAAAATAGTTTACTGGACTTTTTATTGGGATTGCATTGAATCTTTAGATCCATTAGGATGAACTGACATCTTGACCGTATTGAGTTTTCCTATCCATGACCATGGGCTATTTCTCTAGCTTTTAAATTCTTTGAGGTCTTTCATCACAGTTTTGTAGTTTTCCTCATATATTATATATTTTGTTAGATGTGTACATGAGTATTTCTCTCTCTCTCTCTCTCTCTCTCTCTCTCTGTCTGGTGCTATTGTAAATGGTAACATGTTTCTAATGTCAAATTCCATTTGTTCTTTGCTGGGATATGGGAATAAAATTATCTTGTTATATTAATCTTTTATCCTTCTAGTTTGGTATAATTGAGTATTTGTTCCAGAAGTTTTTTGTTGATTTTGGGGGATTTTCCACATAAACATCAGTGCCATTTGTGAAAAAAGTTTTATTTCTTCCTTCCCAATCTGTACACCTTTTATTTCCTTTTCTTGTCGTATTGTATTAGCTAGGACTTCCAGCACAGTGTTTAAAATCAAGATGGGGGAAGATATCGTTGCTTTGTTCTTGATTTGAGTGGGAAAGCTTTCACTTTCTCATCATTAAGTATGATAATGGGTTTTTTGTAGCTATTCTTTATCAAGTTGAACAAGATCCTCTCTATTACTGATTTATGGAGAGTTTATTTTTATCATGAATTAATATTGATTTTGTCAAATGCTTTTCTGCATCTATTGATATGACTATGTTATTTATTTTCTTGATGTAGTGGATTCCATTAATTGATTTCTGTTGAACCAGCCTTGCATACCTAGAATGAATGCTGTTTAGTTGTGGTGTATAATTCTCTTTACCATTGTTGGCTCTAATTTGGTAAAATTTTGTTGAGGATTTTTGCACCTATGTTCATGAGAGATATTGATGTGTAGTTTTCTTTTCCTATAATGTCTTTGTCTAGCTTTGGTATTAGAGTGATGCTGGCCTCAAAGAGTGAGTTAAGAAGTACTCTCCTGGGTTCTATCTTCTAGTACAGATCATAGGTAATAGTATAATTTCTTCCTTAAATGTCTAGTATAATCAACCAGAGGTGCTTTCTGTTTTGAAAAGTACTTAATCATGGAGTCAATTTCTTTAATAGATGTAGGTTTTTTGAAATCATCTGATTCTTCTTATGTGAGTTTTAGCAGGTTGTATCTTTCAAGGATTTGGTCCATTTCATCTAGATTACCAAATTCATGGGCATAGACTTGTTAAAAGTATTCCTTGCTTAACTTTTTAAAGTCTATAGGATTTGGTAGTAATATCCTTTCCTTCATTTCTGATTTTATTGATTTGTGTCTTCTCTCTTTTTTCTTCTTATTTAGCTTGATCAGAGACTTCTCAATTTTACTGATCCTTTTCAAAGAATCAACTTTTGGTTTCCTATTTTTAATGTCATTGATTGTGGTTTGAATTTTTATTATTTATTTTCTTCTGCTTACTTTGGACTTAATTTGCTCTACTTTTTCTAATTCCTTAAGGTTGAACTTTATATTGGCTGATTTTTAAATTTTTTTCTTTTCTAATATACATATTCAATAGTATAAATGTCTCTCTAATAACTATTTGTATTATATCCCAGAAAGTTTGATAAGTTTTGTTTTCATTTGTTTTAATTTTTTTGTTTATTTATTTTTGACACAGAGAGAGACAGAGCACAAACAGGGGAGGGGCAGTGAGGGAGGGAGACACAGAATCTGAAACAGGCTCCAGGCTCTGAGTTGCCAGCACAGAACCCGATGTGGGGCTCGAACCCACGAATCACGAGATCATGACCTGAGCCAAAGGAGGTTGCTTAACCAACTGAGCCACCCAGGCACCCCTTGTTTGCATTTTTATTTAGCTCAAAATATTTTAAATTTCGAAATTTTCTTGAGATCTCTTCTTTTCCCCGTGTGTTATTTACAAATGTGTTGTTTAATATCCAAGTCATTTGGGATTTTCCACTTATCTTTCTAATATTGATTTCTACTTGGTATCCATTGTGGTTTAAGAGCAGACACTGTAAAATTACTATTTTTTAAAATTTGTTAAAATGTGTGTTATGGCTCAGAATGTGATCTATCTTCATAAATATGAGCTTACAGAAGAATATGCATTCAGCTATTGTTGGACGAAGTAGTCTATAGATGTCAATTATGTCTACTTGATTGAAGATGTCATTAAGTTAACTGATTTTCTGCTTGCTGGATCTGTCCTTTTCCAAGAGAAGGATGTGAAATCTTCGACTGTAGCAGTGTCTTCATCTATTTCTCCTTGCATTTCTATCAGCTTTTCGCTGACATATTTTGACACGTTGTTAAACACGTATATGTTAAGGATTTTCATGTGTTTTTAATTTTTTCACTTTTTCTTATTTCCTGTTGGTTGTTTTATTGAAAGTATCTCCAGTGTTTATCATCAATTCTCATTTAAGCCTCTTTGTCCTTTCCATACTGTTGTAGAGTTTGTTTGTTTGTCTTCTCCTTCATTGATTTTATTCCTATAATACCCATTCTGTTCTTTGCTGTCTCCAACCAATGGGTTCACTAACTAGATGAGGATATTGGTCTCTTGATACTCACGATAGGAAGCTTTTTTTCTATGCCTTCAAGTCTTCTTGGCTGACATCTGTCCCTCTATTGAAATGAAGTCTCCTCTGGTCATGTTCTCTGGTACTACACCTGCCTAGGGCAGGAGTTGTCTCTGAACGCCCTCCACCCCCCAACACCTTCTTTGATTAGTCCAATCACTGTTAGTTTTTAGAGATAAGAAGTCAGTGATGTGTTCCATTCATAATAGTTCATGTTTGCCTTTCTCCTGAAGCCCCTATTCCCCTGGTTTGGACCATGTTTCTGAAGGTTTTCAGGACTTCCTCTTTTTATTCCTCTTCCTTGTCTCATTACGTCCTTGTCTCCAGGTGATATGCATATCAGTGCTTAATTACTGTTACTGCATCTTTTAATAATAATTATGGAAAATGCTGTCTTTATTTTCTTAAATCACTGTTGAAATGCAAAATTATCATGATCTTGCTAGAGACTTTTCCTCCTCCATTTCAATTATTATTTTTTAATATCAAGGATTCTATAATATAAGGGCTACTTCCTGATTTGCCTGATGTTTATGGCTGTACTTCATTCTGGAATGATATCATAGCTTCCCTCTGGGAAGCATAAGAATTAGAGAATTTTGGATGCAGACAATAGAAACCAATTCTCAATAATTTAAGCAAAAAAGTAATTTATTGGCAGGATCTTCCATGAGTTTTTTTATTAAAAATATTTTTATGTCTTTATATTTTTGAAAGACAGAGACAGAGAGCAATCAGGGGAGGGGCAGAGAAAGAGGGAGACACAGAATCTAAAGCAAGTGCCAGGCTCGGAGCTGTCAGCACAGAGCTCAACACGGGGCTCAAACCCACAGACTGTGAGATCATGACCTGAGCCAAAGTCAGACACTGAACCAACTGAGCCACCCAGGCACCTCAAAATCTTACATGGTTAGTAGAACAGACAAAACCCTGAACAGAGAAAATCAGGCTTAAAAGTTCATGGAAACCAGGGCTATTCTCTGGCTATGCACACCAGGAATTACTGACAGTCAAATCATGTGCTGCTGCTAGAATACATGAATTCTAACTACATTTTTCCATCCTTTCTCACTCAGCTCAAGATTCAAAGTCCCTGAATGGGAGCCGGAGCCTGGTTTGGGAAGGTCAGGCTGGGAACGGTAATTTACATCCTGACTAATATTGCACACCACAGAGAAAAGAAGGTTCCCTAAACGGAAAACAGTGCAGTTACTGGAATGAAAATGAGGGGAGGCAGAGTTTTAGAAATCAGCAAAAGACCAGTGAACGTTGTAACTGGGTATTTCAACTGTAATAGGAAGTAGCCATGCTGTATTGCCTTGCTGAATAACCAGGAGGTAAGGGTGGAGGGCTAACACTACTCTGGCATCTTTCTCTTTTGTCCAGTTATGCAGACAAATAACATTTTCCAACAACTGGGATTTCCTTATCTGCAGTTAATACTACCAGCTGACATACATCTTGGACTCTATTATTTCTGAGTTCACTTTCTAGTGACCTCTCATACTCGTTTTGGAGTTGTTACACATTCAAGATGGACTCTTTACTATACCCGTGTTGGATTATAATATAGAATCCACCATCTGATACCAGTGATCAATGAGATCCTCAGATCACTGGGTCAGATGCCCAGGAATGGACACAGATGCTTGAAACACCTCTTCTCCTCCTTCAGGACAAATGTCTCCTCTTCACAAGAAAGTCCTCCCCACACCATGGTATCTAAGTAGGTTATCACCATATCTCTACTCACTTTGTTTAATTTCTTAGTAGCCTTTATAACAAGCTGACATTATTTTGCTTATTTTTTACTTGCTTATCTTTGGGCTTTCTTCATGAAAGCAGACACCATGTCCTTCTCATTCACAGTGTATCCCTAGCACTTAGCACAGGGCCCTGTATATATGAGATGCTTATTTATATATTTATATATACACATATTTATTACATATATATTTATGTATGTATATATATACACATATAATATATAATCTATATAATTATTCAGCAAGGCATACACACACACACACACACACACACACATACAATTTCTCCTTTTTTCCTAGTTAAACGAGTTTCAGTTTTTAGTTTATGGTCCAAAGCAAAGAATAACAATGCTCTTTACAGTCCAATTTTGAAAGTCAGTGGTTAGTTTTCATGTAAAGCATTTTTTTTTCAAAGAATTGATGCTTAAAACTGCTGGTTGAACTTGAGTTCTTAGTGTGAAATGCAGTTTTAAAAACATTTAAATGTTAATAGACTCTCTATGTTTTATAATCAAGTATCCGTCACTTTATAACCCTCATTTTTTCTCCTTCCAAATGCCTCGATAATTTGATTTCTCCAGAAAGTAACACAGTCAATGAAATAATTTTGACAGATTTTCTGACTGCACTTTGCACTGATCAAAGTCAAAGCAAAATTCTCTGACATCCTGGAAAGGTAATATGTATTATACACTATCCATTACTTGCAGAAAATAATGATTATGACTTTGGTCCCACCTAATTACTGTCTCAGGATACTTCAAGATAAGGTAAAAATTGCACACTGAAATTTAAGTGGCATTGTTCGACATTTCGGGAAGCTGACAATATTTTTAAAAATTATAGTGTCATGGTAATGCACATAACTGCATTCCCAATTACTCATTTTACTAGAATATACTGCACTCAACATATAAATTAGAGACTTGGTAGGATGACAAAGAAGCACCACTAGATTCTTTATGTAACAAGTGATTTCAACTGTGGTAATATACTTTCATGTTAAGTAACCCAAAGAAGTGAAAAGACAAAATTGTAGAACAAATTATAAATTAATTTGTGTTACAAATTATATCTTCTATTGGAGCACCTGGGTGGCTCAGTTGGTTGAGTGTCTGACTCTTGATTTCATCTTAGGTCATGATCCTGAGGTCATGGGATAGAGGCCCTAGGTCAGGGTCTGCACTGAGTGGAGAGCCTGCTTAGGATTCTCTCTCCCTCTCTCTCTGCCCCATCCCTGCTCATGCTCTCACCCTTTCTCTCAATTACTCTCTCTCTCAAAATAAAAAAAATAAATATTTTGTTAAAAAACAAATGGTATCTTCTATTAAAAACTGATCTGCCACAAAACTTCCACCTTCTCACCAACTTATTGACTAATATATATCTAGGTAATAAGTTACTAACTTGCTTGACAGGAAATCTGTAATTCAGAGAGAAAAAACATATCTATCAACTAAATTCTTAAAAGAAAAAAACAGTGAAGGTCAGGAATTAAAGGTTACTGGTTTCTCTAGTCAATTAACACTATTGAGGATGAGATGTTATCAGTATCAAAAATCAAGTATGGGATAAGTCATGGGCTGTATATGTCATAGGCACACATGAAAAACTTGTGCTATGAATTCAGTAGTATCACATCCAAAACTGTGTAGTGAGTCGATAGTAAGATTTTTGTTTTCTTTTGTTGAGGAAAGGGGAGCCACACTACATTGTGTCCCTCTAAGACCCAACTCAGATTTACTAGAGAAGATTAAAAGGGACCCTTCAGACAGAATTGCTTGAACTCTGCTGTATTACACCTGCTTTTAGTGACAAAGAAATTTGGATTTGTAGCTCTTTCAAACCCATATGGCTGCATTCTTCTTCTTCTCTCTCCCTTAGCATCTGTTGAAGTTAGAATCCATCTGTTACCAAACCTATTTATTTATTTATTTGTTTGTTTGAGTGTATGTTTGTTTGTTTACTGATCTTGCAAGTGGATTCCTCTTAAGGGCAAGAATCACAAGGATAACACTATTATCCCAGTCATTTAATCCTATTTTATCAGCACTGCCCAATGAAAATAATTACATAAGATAAAATAAATAGAAAAAATATCTGAAAATAAAGCAAATTTAAGTTGTTAGGGTTTTTTTTTGTTTTTTGGTTTTTTTTTGCTTTGTTTTTAATTTTGCTGATGATTTAATGGTTTACTAGGAATACCTAAGGAAAAAATAATGCAAAAAACATCACAGTTGACAAGAAAATTTTATAATTTGACTGATTACAAAATAATATATAAGAAATTGATACTTTTTTGATATATCAGCAATAGTTATTATACCTTCCTTAGTGCATTATTCAGTGTAAGTTGGAGTTTGGGGCTTTTGGTGAAATTATGGCCAGGATTTCCATAAGGAGTTGAAGTGAAGACATACAGCCCTGGGGTGGGAAGAGGAGCTTAATTAACATTTTCTTCTCGAATTAATAAAATAATATCTTTATATAATTTTTGATATATGCATATATGTATCATATATACATATATACATACATGTGTATATATTTCCCTACTTACCATTACAGTGCTCTATAGAACTATATCACTCTTAAATTGAGTCCTCAAGGTCAGACCTATGTCTTTCCATCTTTGCATGCTCCACCCTTAGCTCAGTGCATTGCACGTAGTAGGCCATAAATGAATGTTTTGTACTTTAAAACAAATGGAAAATGTTGTTGTGAAGATTTTTCTTTCTATGACACTAAGAGGGAGCTGTAAGCAACCATTTTGCAATAGTCCCATAAGAGCATATAATTGTATCTAATTTTGCATGGTTTAGAAAGAGGTAGACTCCAGAGTAATGGGATGGGTGGCTTTGAACTTCAAGCTTCCCTCATACACATGTAGGATTCAACAGGGCTATTTTTGCTGTGTCTTGTACTGAGTCAAGCCCTTAATAACCATTCAGGTACCCTATATTAATCATAAGAAAGTTTTAAAACTTTCTAAAAACTTTTCATCTGCTGTCTTTCCCATGTCTTCCAGGATTTTCAAAGCAGTGTGGTTTGAAGAGGGCATACATCTTGCATAATTGTTGTCTCTGAGGCCTTTTATTCCCAGCTAATTGAATGAGAGTGTCTGTTATGTCATTTAGGATGGCATTTGGTTAGAAGCAGTATGGAATGTGAATAATGGGTTTACTTGTTTCATTTAAGAGCAGAAGTCCAGGGGTAAGGCATTCAGGGCTGAGACTTTAGCTGAACAATAACGTCAAGAATTTAAGGTTTTTTTTTCCCCCAATCTTCTTGCTCGTCTGTCCTCAGAACGTGGTTTTACCTTGGTATCACAAGACATTGGATTCACTTCTAGAAAATAATATCATTTCAGGCAAAAGTAAAAGGAAGAAGATAAGGAACTTAAGAAATATGGTACCTGAGCCTGATCCTTTAAAAAAAAAAAAAAAAACTTTCTAAGACATCTAATCCATAGGCTCATCTTAGCTCTCATTGGCCAGACATGGGGCATGTTGTCACCATAAGCTCCCAGTAGGCTGGGGATGTGAGTATTTTCATTTTCACTTTGATTGTAGAGGAAAGCAAGAGATGTTGGAATGGGTTTGGGATGATAAATCTACAGTAATGCCCTTTCTTTTTTGGGTCTGACGACGTATTTGCTAAGACTAAAAAAAAGCGATAAAGCTAGAAACAGTAAAGAGTATATGTTTCTTCCCACCTAGTATATAAAATCTAAGAAGTTTAGAATGACTAATGTGTATGAAGACACCATAGAGACTTATCCTGGGCCATATGAAATGTCAAATTGTAAGTCTGCTAAGAGAGTTAAGCTCAGAGAACTCACAGGAAAAACAGCAAAACAATAAAAGTCCCTCTACAGAACCCTTTGATAATGCGGTAGTTATGGATTAGTGTTGGGCAGGGGGCAGAACTAATGGAAGGGGACAAAGGAAATTCTGCTTGCAAAGTAATTGCAAGAGTCTCTTTCTCACCTCAAAATAGGCTTGATGTCTAGTAAAGACACACTTCTTTCTGTGGAAGCAGGAAGGGGATGTCCAGCCCTTTACTGACGTGAGCTGGAGGGCTCTTGGCTGGACATCCAGGAAGTAGACGTCTGCCCGTCCCATACCAGTGGCCACCATGAACATTTCCATTTTCCCAATACCCCTTTTCTCTTTTATAAAACACAATAACAGGATGAGATGATATCTCAGGGCTTTGTGGTATTAAAAGTTGTATGATTTTGTTATGTGATACCTTCCTGGAGACATTGGGTGGGGCCACACGTCAGTTAGAGCAGACAGTTGGAATTTATCCTCCAAACACATGGACGCAACATGTACTCTGCATCTCTGACAAAACAGCTCTTCTCTATGCAAATCTAAAAATGTGATACTTAACAATTGTTCGTGCAATGCAGAATTTGGTGAGTCCCAGATTTTCCAATTCTAAGGAATCACTGAATCTTGCTAAGATGTGGGGGATTTTTTTTTTTTTAAACTGGAGTTATGCTTTAGGTATACAGTTCTTCATCTTCCTAGGAAGTGACTATTATTTGAAAGACTGATAAAAGTTTAGATCCCTTCCTTAGAAAGTATACATATACACACATACATTTTTCATAAAGCCACCAAATTTCATTCAAGGTTTCCAAGTTAAAGACTTCTACTTTGTGTGTTGTTTGATATTACATATTTTGTTTCTGAGAAGGTTTAATTTTGGATTTCAGGTTTTTTCTCCTCTCAAGCAAATTTTCACACTCACCCTATACCCACATGTGTTGTAAGTATAATCAGCAGAGCGATATGTATGTTGACAAATATTGTTTTGTTAGGCTATAATCCAAAGTAAAGAATGATTTAAGACTGGGAAACTTTATTGCAATGTATTATTCTCAACCTTATTAAAATAGTTACTTGTCTTATTTGTAGGATTATGAGTTTTACTATTACCCTACTCAGTCTTTTCCCTTCATTTAGTATGGTAGTCTATCAGTTTCTAATCAATAATTATTTTTGGTTTATTATTTTTCACTACAAAATTAATACTTTTCCACAAATCAAGCTTTGCTACATATATTTTATCCCATGTTTTTAATTTATTAAAAATTTCTACTAAATGTTTCCTAAGTGCCTGTCTTATATTCTTATAATATCTGTAGTGTAACATAGCATAGCATTTGTTAATCACAATATGAAGAACCACAGAGCTGAAAAATATAAAACAACAACAAAAAATTGAGTTTTCTGTTTACCTGGCATATTAGTTTGCTAATTACAAACTGTAATGTGTCATTACAAAGCACCACAGACTCAGTGGCTTAAACAACAGTTTTATTTCCTCACAGATCTGGAGGGTAGAAGTTCTAGAACAAAGTGTCAGCAGGGTTGGTTCCTCCTGAGACCTCACTCCTCGGCTTATAAATGGCCTTCTCTCTGAATCTTCACAAAGTCTTCCCTTCTGCACTTTATTTTAATATAATTGTCTCTTTAAAGAGCGTATATCAAAATACGGTCATATCCTGAGGTATTGGGTGTTTAGACATTAGCATATGGGTTATTTTGAGGGGAGATGGGCACGTTCAGGCTGTCCCTGCAGGTGATGAGATGGTACCACTCACTCTGTGACTGAAGTGGAAAGGCAGGATTGTGAAGAGCATCGTTCAAGTTGTCAAGGAAAGGATTCTGAGTCTCATTCAGGAGGGGTTTGCACCGCTCTGGTTCATATAATAAAATCACAGCCCAGCTCCCAAAGGTGCGCTGTACAGCCCACAGACTCTCAGGGTCATGGCTCAGGCACTGGCACATGCACATGTTTGAGATGGGGCAGATTTTTCTTTTCAATGCATTGATATAAGTTTTGCAATTTCCTTTTTTTTTAAAAAATATTTTTATTTATTTCTAGGAGAGAGAGACAGCGTGAGCAGGGGAGGGTCAGAGACAGAGGGAGAGACAGACTCTGAAATATGCTCCAGGCTCTGAGCTGGCAGTCAGCACAGAGCCCGACGCGGGGCTCGAACCCACGAACCGCGAGATCATGACCTAAGCGAAAGTCGGACGCTTAACTGACTAAGCCACCCAGGCGCTCCAAGTTTTGCAATTTCCTAATGCTTGGCAATCTCTTGCCAAAACAAGCTATCAAGAGAACCTGAGCAAAAAAGGAAACAGTCCTATTGTTTCTCTCTACAATTAAATCATATACAAGACGGAAGCATCATTTTAAAGAGCGGCTCAGTTTCCCATATCAACTCCTCCGGGCCCTGATAAATTTTCTTCCTTTTATCAGGATTGTCTAGTTTCAGAATGAAAGCTTATTGCACATAGCAGCCTTTCCACTTTCCACTGGCCAGAACTTTGGGGTGAAGCCACTGATAGCCCATTTGAATGCATAAAAATGTTTTGCTCTCATTGGATTTGTCAGTTTTCTTTTGTTTGTTCTGAAGAACTTTAATCCTAATTGAAGGCTTAAAATATCACAGGACATTCATTTTGCAAGATAGAAAACAAGGGAGTAAAGTAAGGAGCAGATTCTTTCAGGAAATCAATTAAGCGTAAGGAACATGGTCTTCAACCTTGAGTCCCACCTGGTCCTTTCTCATTCCGAAACTCTGGAGTAAATGTTGCGATGGTGGACAAGAGCGTTGCTGTTGTACTTATTTCAAGAATCTTTGAGTCAAACATAGGACAAATCTTTTAGGAAATTCTAGGTGGCAAGAGATCCATCTATAGGATAGTAAAGATTGATTTTACTCATTTTCCTATCCACTGCTGCCTATATAAGGTAAGTCTTATGGATAGTAAGTTATCAACAAATATTTATTTAGTGGTTAAATTCTAGACTCATTGTATACACTTAGCCTGTAGCGGTAGGTGTCAATGATGTTTCCATCTTAAAGGAAAGGGGATGGCAGTCAGACTAAAAGGAGTTTTACTCTGCAGTGGATGGCCATATCTGCTAATTATCCAGTTAGCAACCAGAGCTGGTGAGTTTGACCATTACTGGTGTCTTAAATGAGTGAGTCCTTTATTTTTCATAAAACGTTTTCTAAATTTTTTTGTTTATTATTGAGACAGAGAGAAACAGAGCATGAGTCGGAGAGGGGCAGAGAGAGAGGGAGACACAGGACCTGAAGCAGGCTCCAGGCTCTGAGCTGTCAGCACAGAGCCCGACACGGGGCTCGAACCCACAAACCGTGAGATCATGACCTGAGCCGAAGTCGGACACATAACTGACTGAGCCATCCCGGTGCCACCATAAAACATTTTTTAATCAGATAGGTTAGTAGAGTCACCACCTACATTTTCTCAGTCTGAAATGCTTTGGCATATACAGGCAGCTTAAAAGCTCATACTTCTGAATCAAATCCTCTCCTCTTTTATTTCTGTACAAGTACTTGAAATACCCTGATCAGAGATGTTTGAAAGGTCTTAAAGAGGCTAGCCAAGGTCAACCTGGCTCTGAATTTCAGTGTGGGTAACTTGGTTGCTAAGGGAGTCGGGTGCTTTACAAGTGGGCAACCAAGAAAACCTGGAGCCCCAGGACAAAGGTTCACAAGCAAGAATCAAGACCAATTTTCTTAGCTTGTCAGAGTCTTGATGCTGTTAGAGGAAATTCAGGAACAGAGTAAAATAGTAAAGATAAAATCAAGATGGAAATTCACTAAAGTCGGGAATCAGATTTCATCTGAGCCCCCAGGCAACTCTTTCTGGAATTACCCTGTTATGTGGACAGATTTTATTTCTTTGTTTTGGCATGTTTAAGCCCTCTGGCCTCCACTTCAGATTCTTCCAAATCTGGTTGCCATGAGAACTCATTGACTTTTCTTTCTTTTTTTTTTTTTTTGGCCTGGGTTGCAGGAGAGAGGAAGAATCCAGCCACAGCCCACTGCAATCCACTCCATCTCAGATCCTGAGGGCCCTTGCTCCACTTCTCCAGCCAGTTCTGGCACCTGAGAAAGGCAACAAATGAGCAAACACACACCAGTCAGAACTGCCCCCAAGGGCTCTGCCTGTGCCCTTGAAACTCTTCACTGGAAAGGGAGCTTCAATAGAATTGGAAATCAGTCTGGCAGTAACATAATCAGGGCTCCCAGTGCAGGGCAACACAGTCTTTAAATATTCAAATGTTTATTTACTTATTTTTTAATGTTTTTATTTATTTCTGAGAGAGAGAGAGAGAGAGAGAGGCAGCATGAGCAGGGGTCAGAGATAGAGGGAGACAGAATCTGAAACAGATTCCAGGCTCTGAGCTGGCTGTCAGCACAAAGCCCGACACAGGGCTTGAACCCACAAACCGTGAGATCATGACCCAAGCCAAAGTCGGAAGCTTAACCGACTGAGCGACGCACGTGCCCCTAAGTATTCAAATGTTTAAATGTTCAATTGCATCCATTTAAGATGAATCTTGGCCTGGTTGCATTTCAAGTCAGGCTATGAGTAGTGAGAAGCTACCTACTCTTAACCTCTCATGAGTCACAATGTAGAAAAATAAATAAGCAGTTTGGGATCATCTGGGAAAAAAAAAAAGTAAAGTTTTCTTCCATCTCTCAAGTAGCCCATGAATTCTCAATAGCAGAGTTGAATTTTTGGCTGTTGTTTGTTTGTTTGTTTGTTTGTTTTTCTAGTGGCCTGGAGTTTGCTGGGATGCCACTCAGCAATTGATTTATTTCAGGAAGTCCCAATTTGCAAGTATGATTCTGAAAACTCAGTGTTCGCGGTTTTACTCATTATAGCAACCAATAGGAATGCATTAGTGGGAAGAACTTGTCCCTTTTTTTTCATGTTTTTTTTTTTATAGCAGAAATTTTTCTCAACCTTCTCCACATGGAGAATATTAAAGATAATGTTTCTAAACTCTTGATCTTATTCTCTTTTGCCAGAGTAGGAATGACTCCTCTGATGGGTGAAATTAATGAGACCCTGGCATCCACTTGACCACGCCTGCTTGAGGTTTGGTTCCCGAGATGGAAAAGACAACAGAGAGCCATTCTCCATTCTTCTGGGGCCTGAGATTTTGGGACAGACTGTGCTCCTCAGCATAACAATTCTGAGTCTGGGCAGATCTAAGTCTCCCTGCAAGTTTGTACCAAGTTCTATATTTGGCATAAATTTAGGAGAGTGTGGGAGCGATCTTTTATGTCCCTGGATGTTACCATTTGAACATTTCCCAAGGAACTCTATGTTTTAGGAGTTACTGGATCTTCACAGATGATGGGGTTTGCTCTACCCTGGGATGCCCTCCTTGTTTGTTGATTCTCTAGTGGGTAGGAACCGGCTGGAAGGAGGCCCCAGGTTTCCATTAGAACATAATTATTTCTGAGAGCCCTCAGAAATACTGCCTTATCCCCAAAAAGGCAAATCATTTCTGAAGACATCTTCAGCAGAATGCAAGGTGTGGCTGCAATTCTCCATTCATTAAAATTGCAGGAAAAGAATGGTTGTTCAGACCTAGAAAAAATAAAATTTGATTAGATAGTGTGTGGAAGCCATCATAAAATTTGCTTCTTTCTGAGAACTGCTCATATGTTTTATTAATAGACGTGGACAGAGAGTCCAGAGGTGCCGCTTATTATTTGGAAGGTATATTCACACACATCTGAATTGTTAAGGCTTCCAATGAGACTGGTAGTAAAAGGTTACGGGATGGAGATGATTATTAGAAAAGAATAAGGAATGGATGCTTTTGTGAAGAGTCTTTGCATCAGCAGAAACTTCTATATTCTGACTTTTCTGCAGTAGTTTTGTATATTTGAAATCTTAATTTTTGTGCTATCCTTGCCTGTATTTTGGATAATGTTTAATATTTGGGATCATCTTGTTCTGAGAGATTATCATGCTCTCTTCCATGCAGTTTCTTTAATGGGCGGGGAAGGTTGGCAGAAGAAGGGTCTGTGCATCTTGTTTCTCTTTCATTTTACCAGGATCCTTCACTTTCCCCTCTTAGTTCTTTCTCTCCTCTCACTGTATGCCTCTAAACACACCACACTTGCTCTGTATATCTGGTTATTTTCTCCAGAGCCACGTTTCCCCCAAAGCTTCTACTTTTGGTCTCTTAACAGTCCAAGGAATGGAATGTAAGAGAAAGAATCTTCCATGGTCCATGGCTAGAACCAGCATGTAAAAAGTTTCTCGTGGAGGGGCACCTGGGTGGCTCAATCGGTTAAGCATCTGACTGTGGCTCAGGTCATGATCTCACAGTTTGTGGGTTTGAGCCCTGCGTTGGGCTCTGTGCTGACAGCTCAGAGCCTGGAGCCTGCTTCAGATTTTGTGTTTCCCTCTTTCTCTGCCCCTCTCCTTGCTCATACTCTGCCTCTCTCAAAAATAAACAAACATTAAAATTTTTTAAATGCTTATTTTATTTGTTTTTGAGAGAGGAAGAAAGAGAGAGAACAGAAGAGGGACAGAGACACAGGGGGACAGAGGATCCAAAGCAGGCTCCATGCTGACAGCAGAGGCCCAGATGGGGGGCTTGAACTCACAAACTGTGAGATCATGATCTGAGCCGATGTCAGATGCTTAACCGACTGAGCCTCCCATACATCCCTAAAAAAATATTTTTTAGTAAACCAAAAAAGTTTCCTGTGGATAATGCTATGCCAGGCTTGTTGGGAGAAGGCACATTATACCAGAGAATTCTCATGGATGATCAGAAGAGTTAACAAAAAGGAAATTATTGGAAATGACTATCAGAACTTTGCATCATGCCTAACATTATTTTGCCACGCATGAGAACCACTACCTAGGACGTCCATATGTTGCATTATATTCATCTGGGATTTGAGATACAGTTTTGTAGTTTTTCCTTTGGAACAGCTCACATTCTAAAAAAGTCGGTTTGCTTGCCTCTGCTTACCAAGTGTGTAATGTAGGCTAAACATATTCCAGGCAATAGGACTCTGGCCCCAGCTCCACCAAACACGCAGGATTAGGGAATGCAGGAAGCTGATGTAGATGTAGCAAAGGTTCCCAAAATGCAATATTATTTCTATATTACAATTTGGAATAATTAATTATCTTTTCTACCTTAAAATGGAAATAAGAGCTACAAAGACAGTTTTTTTCATAGTTTCTTGCATTCACTTGGCAAATACTGTACATGTGCGCTCTTCCTGAACAATTTATTGAGTCTGATCTTCATTCAAACAAAAGATGATGGGAAAAAAAAAAGATGATGGGAAGAAATTCAGTAAAAAGACAGCCAATAAGGATTTAATAGACTTTAAATCATACAGCTAGGACTAAAACAATACGGAACAATAAAGAATCATAGGTGAGTATTATTAATTCTGACAAAGTAAGAAGAGTAGAATTTTTTAAGAAGAAGGGGAAGAAAACAAGGAAAACAGAATAACATCATTGACTGATGTATAAGTCGTAGATTGAGTCAATGGATAGTATTTGAAATGGAATATCAGGGAGTAAAAGGATAAGAAAGTAAAAATGAGATTAAGAGTGGTGTAAAAAGTATTTGTACATTGGGAACCTTTACACTAAAAATACAATATTTCCCTGAGTACCAGAAGAAACTGAACTAAAGCACAGGAGACAAATAAGGCACAGAATTGAGATTGGATTGATTTTAAATTTAATGTAATTTTAATAAAATTTCCCATGAGTTTTTGATTTTTATATCCTATCAGGCTGATGCTAAATTTTATACAGAAAGATACATTCAAGAATAGATGGGGTTCTGAGTGGAGATGATCACCATCAGACATTAAAACACACTACAAACCTTCTGTAATTAGCACAACATGGTTCCGGCTCATGAACAGACAGACAAATGAATGCAATAAAACAGACAAGAGTTCAGCAAACTACAGCTTACAGGCCAGAAAAGATGCACCCCCTGTCTTTGTAAATGACGTCTGAGTGGAACACATCACGCCCTTTTATTTACATATTCTGAAAGCAGCTATACTGAGCAGTATCAACAGAGATCACAGGGTTCACAAAGCCTAAAATATTTACAATCTAGCTTTTTATAAAACTCCCTGACATGACCTCAGCATTTAAAAAAAAAAAAATGGTGCTGGGCAAATAAGTAACCATTCGGAAAAAGGTAAAATTAGGTCCATTCAATATACATACAAACAAACTCCAAATGGGGCAGAAATGTACATTAAGAATGAGCCCAGTACACCTATGCGAGTCCTAGGAGAAAACACAGATGAGTCCCTCTCTATCTTGGGTATAAGAAATGTTTTCTAATTATGACTAAAATTACGGACACATAAAGAAAAGATTGTTTAAATTTGGCTACTTAAAACCAAAAATGTTTGCAGGATGAAAGTATCATCAGTACATATATGTACACATAGATAGTTAAATAAATAAATGGGGAGAAGGGAGCAGGGGAGAAGGGAGATTTCTTGATCACAGTAAATCCTGAGTGCCAACTGACAGATGTCAAGGCAGTGCTGGGGCTGAAAAATCATCATTTTCAACTATCAGAATAGAGATTGATCAATCAAGAACTCTCCATGGAAGATAGATCCAGGAAGAGTTTTTTTCTGAGAAGCAGTTCATTTGCATGGCCTTACAGCTTCACCTTCACAGTCCTTACTATTTGCAAGGTGGTGAAGGGGTCCTAGAATTACAGAGGGGAGAAATCAGACAACACCTTGACCAGATGATCAAAATTAAAATCACCAATGAAAGATGGATCAATATTGTGTGCCTCTGAATATGGTCCCCTGATAAGGAAGCACTTATATGGTACTATGGCCAAGAATGTGTAACCTGAGTATGATCATGAGAAACATCAGATGAACAACATGTGGAACATCCTATTTGAAAAAAGAGGGAAGTTGTATTCTTCAAATTGTCAATGTCATTAAAGACAAGGAAAGACTGTGTTATTGTTCCAGATTAAAGGAGGCGTGACAAAGATGTATGACACATTAAAAGACATATAACGATGAAAAGAAAAGCCTGCCCCAAGCCTAGATAGTCCACTGGAGGAAGGCAAATGCTAGAAGGAGTATCAGGTAAATAGACAAAATTATAGTACAAATTGTATATTAAATAAAAACATTATGTTACATTTCCTGAAATTGATAGCTGTATTCTAATTATTATGTAAGAGCATATTCTTATTCTTAATAAACCCATTCTGGGGTATTTATTTATTTATTTAATTTTTTCCTTAAATACTTTATTGTCAAGTTGGTTTCCTTTTTTTTTCTTAAATACTTTATTGTCAAATTCTGGGGTATTTAGAGTAAAAGGGTGTATAGTTGTTTTTGTACTATTTTTATATATTTATTATTACATCTCTTCTGTTATTTTTAAATTATTTCCAAACGGGAAGTTTAAAAAAATGAAATCATAAATTCATCTCAGCATTTTAGGGTTGGCTTTCTCTTGCCATCCTCTCCCCCATCCCCAAAATAAAGAATGAGTGGGACATAACATATCAGTGAGTACTACCTTTCTGGGCTGGTACACACAAAGAGAAATGGAACTAAAAAAATTTATAAAAATATCAAAACACATATGGCCACTTGATATTTGACAAAGGTGGTGTTTCAGGAGAGTGAGAAAAAAATGGGGCTGAATTATTTGGATATTCACATAAAAAAGAATAAAGAGAGTGAAAGAGAAGGGAGAAGAAGAGTAGGAATACGGCTCACACCTAGGAAAGAATCAATTTCAGATGATTGTCTTTCAGAACGTGAGAGGTAAAACAAGGTTTACTGAATAAACATAAAGCAAGTAAGAGTATCTTCATAAACATAAAAAGAAATCTCCATGACCTTAGCGTGAGCAAAGTTTTCTTAAACAGTCATTGTAAAGGAAATACCTATAAATTGGATTACATTATAGTAAATTCTGTTTACAACAATGCCTGTTTGAACTTTTACCTAAAGGCAATAGAAGCTGTGTAGTAATCAGCCTCCCCAAATTTGCTCCTCCGATGCTCCTAAATAACTTCAAAACCCACAGAACCTCTACACACAACCATATCTTCAGCATTATTTGAAGACCGAGGATGCCAACACTGCAAAGTGTGAGTAAAAAGAGAAACATCAGTGCATCCCTAAGTATGTATCAGCCCTCATGCAGCCCCATCCCTCTCCTGTCCGACTGGGAAACTGTGCAGAGCACAGGCATATCTGGAAAAATGTAGGGAAGGAAAAGGGCAAGCAAAGAAGCCTGGGGGTTATTTGAATCAGCCACATCCACCCTAAATCTGAAAATACTAAAAGTATTCCCAGGGGTGGACTGCTGAGCAGAGATTCCTAAGTCCAGGTGACTTGAATGGCCAGATGCCACCTATAATTTAAAGGGGGCAGATACTATTTAAAGAGACAAATGCGATTCAAAAGGATAAGCGTGATTTAAAAGACAGCCTTCACAGGCGTACATTTGGGGATACAACAAAGGCATCCTTTGGCAATACAGGATATATAGGCAAACATAACCCTTTGGCAATTCGGTAGTGAAAAAGAAATAAGAAAATGTGGGAAAGATAAAGGCTTAATAATTCAACTTAAAATCAGAAGACTCTCAGCCCCTTTTCCAGCAATAAAATAAAGAAAACAAAACAGTCCACTAAAGTACCAGGGCTTTGAGGGGAGTGCCTGGTTGGCTCAGTCGGTTAAGTGTCTGACCCTTGATTTCAGTTCAGGTCATGATCTTAGGTTTGCAAAATTGACCCCGGTGTTGACCTCCCCACTAAACTTGGAGCTTGCTTGAGATACTCTCTCCCTTTTCTTCTGCTCCTCCCCTGATTTCCTTCTCTCTCAAAAATAATTAATTTTTTTTAATCTGGAAAGAAAGAAAGAAAGAAAGAAAGAAAGAAAGAAAGAAAGAAAGAAAAAGAAAGAAAGAAGAAAAAGAAGGAAAGCAAGCAAAAGCAAGCAAGCAAGCAAGCAAGCAAGCACCAGGATGCACAGCATGATATGAAAAATCACATAGAGAACTATTGCAGAAAATAAACAAATGAAATGTCACATATGTCATGTAAGGAAAACATCCTCAAAGCAACAACCATGGGGCAGAATATAACTTCACACGTTAGTCTACATAGGATTTAATGTACTTAAGCATTTGAGGCAATGAAAAATCACCTAGAATTAAAAATTCTAAACCTAAACCAGAACGGACAAAATGTAAGGAAAAATATAAAAGAGGTGACTAAATTCAGGAAAGAAGTGGAAGAAAAAGACAGTCTTCTTAGAAATGAAAAAAATAAATTGCAGGTGCCCAAGAGAAAATAGACTTAAATGAAATTTTAATAAAGGGCATTGAAGAAAGGTAGGAAAACAACAAAAAAATTAAAATGGCATAAAGAATGAACTAAAAACTAAAAGTCAAACAGAAAGTAATAGAAATGAAAGACTGGCAGAGAAGCAATAATATTCATATTATTGGAACACATAAAGAAGGAAAATAATGGAAGAGAGCTAATAATTAAAATTATAATTCACAAAAACTTTCCAGAAATAAAAAAGAAATCTGAATCTACACACTGAAATAGCTCTCTGAGAACCTGAAAGATTAAGCCAGAATGATGAACTCTGAGATGTATCCCAGTAAAGCAATTAGATTTCAAAGAAAGAGAGAAATTCCTCAAGGTCTCCAAGCAAAAAGATAAAATATTTACAAAGGCAAAAGGAATTATACTAATAATTTCCTTTCAAAATCAGCATGGAAAGTAACAATGGAACACCACTTTTGGAAAACTCAGCGAAAGAAAATGTTTTATGTCCAGCCAAGCCAAACATCAACAGATATGTGAACTGTTTTTAATATACAAGAACTTGGGGAATGCTGAGTCTATCATGTCTTCCTGAAAACTTTACTAGGGGATGAGCTTCCTCCACAGAGTGATGACTGGGGAAAGCTCAGCAAAAGGACTGAAGTGAGCATTGTAGAATATACACATGTGTATTTAAGAATAAAGCAAAGGTGAGGTCACTTATGTGGCTCAGTCAGTTAAGCGTCCGACTTCAGCTCAGGTCATGATCTCACAGTTCAGGGGTTCGAGCCCTGCATCAGGCTCTGTGCTGATGGCTCAGAGCCTGGAGCCTGCTCTGGATGCTGTGTCGCCTTCTCGCTCTCTCTGCCCCTCCCCCACTCATGCTCTGTCTCTCCCTCTCTCAAAAATAAATATTAAAAAATTTAAAAAAGAATAAAGCAAAGGTGGAGATGAGGTAGAAGGATTGAACACAAATGTTATATACTGTGACAAAGCAGAAACAATGCAGTTGGGAGCAAGTGGGAGAGGGAAAGAGGAAAATAGATAAAATTCATTTTATATGCAAATAGGTGATATTAACTAATACAAAACAAAACAAAAACAAAAAACCTGATGCACCACATAGTAAAAGGCCAAATAAGAAAAAGGGGATATAGGGCATTTAAAAAGGTATAGATACAAAGGTAATTACTAGAATAAAAACACAAATTTTCTTGACTACCAAAAATAAGAATAGATATATATCAACACAGACACACAAATATATGTCACATATTATTTATAAAAGAACAAATGCATATATTGTTCAAGTATGCAAAGAAATACACATCTCTTAGAGAGAGAAGGATAACAAATAAACCAAAATACATATAATCAAAATATTGTGATACAGTTGAGATGAAACATATTGGTCATAACAAAAGACCAAAGTAAACACATTAAACAAGTAAGATTCCAATTCAATTCACAAAATGTAACCCAACTCTGCTGTATTCAAGAGACACACTTAAAACAAAATGATTCAGAAAAGCTCAAAATAAAGTAATGGACACACAAATACCAGGCAGACGGAAATTAAAAAAGAGCAGGGTAACAATGCTAATATCAAAGCCTTCAAGCCCAAAGTCTATGACCTGATAAAGAAGGATAATTTTTAATGCTAATGGCTATAATCCACAGTATAGACCTAACTAACAGAAGAATATTGGGGCGCCTGGGCAGCTCAGTTAGTTAAGCATCTGACTTTGACTCAGGTCATGATTTCACAGTTCATGGGATTGAGTCCCACAGCAGGCTCTGTGCTAACAGCTCAGAGCCTGGAGTCTGCTTTGGATTCTGTGTCTCCCTCTCTCTCTGTCCCTCCCTGGCTCTCTCTCTCTCTCTCAAAAATAAATAAACATTAAAAAAAATTAGCACAAAAATATTTTTATGTGTAAGTAAATGAACAACCATCTTTATGAAATGAAACCATAAAGAAGTACAAGGAGACATACTTAGAAACACACTAATAAAAGATGACTACTATCACTCTCTCAATATAAGACAGAGCAAGAGGACAAAAATAACTAATGAGACAGAAGATCTGAACAGTATAATCAATTGAATAGGTTATGTGAATATATATCAAACCCTGTACCACAATAATAGAGACTAGTTATTTTTCTCAACTGCTCACGGCACAGTCACGAAAACTGATCGAATATTGAGAAAAAAGGAAAATATCAGTAACCCCCATAAAGTATAAATGACATAAGCAACACTCTCTGGTCACAATGCAGTAAAATTAGAATATACTTAAAAGAACTAACAGCAACAAAGGGAAAATGCCTTCTACCTAGGAATTTTTTTTAGCACTTCCTATTAAAAATTCCTGGATGAAAAGAGAAATACAAACTGAAATTACATAATTCTTAAAAATGACAATAAAAACCACTACATATTAGAATCTATGATAGGCATTTACAAGAGTGATCAAATGAATCTTCATTACTCTAAATACATTTGTCCATAAAAGTGAAAGAAGACAACTGACTTAAATTCCCAGCTCAAAAACGTAGAGAAGGCGACAGCAATGCAAATGAAAGTAAGGCTCAAGAAAACTCCCACAATAGTCCCCTTCTGCCTTTAAACTATGCAAATGAGTATTTTTGGTAGTATCAGAGGAGAAAAATAGAACTAGTTCTGAAATGGCAACCTGGTCTTCTAGCACCTTATGTTTCATACCTTTGTCCTGAGACCACTGTAGCTCAGCCTCAGCAACATTTTCTCTAATGGCACTGAGGCTCTCCGCCTCCTCTAGCAAGATATTATCACATGTGCTATTACTGCACAATGAAGGAGTAACTTTCAAATCGAAGAATGTTTAACTGATGACATGTTTGGGGATATTTGCTTGTAATTGAACTGCTCTGTGATGAAGTTTAGGTGTTAGGGAGAAAAGGTTCAAGAGATTCAGAAAGAAGCGTTTTACTTCTGCTAGTTTTTCTCCCATACTTGTAAGAGAGCAATGTATCAAAATGAACTTTTTCATATACTAGTGGAATTATCCAGGAGTGCAATGACAACCAGATCAAAGCCATCCTAGTAAAGTTATGAACTACAGAAGGCAGAGGCATTTTCAAATACAGATACAGGAGCACTGTCCAAGTGCAGAGTTCAGGAGAACCGTGCACGCATGATCAAGCACAAGGAACTCTTTGTGCCAAAAGTTTTAGTCTGATTCTTTCTTGAAGAAGAAATTCCATGTTTGAGAATGGCCATAAAGATGTGGCATTTGTATAAGTAAAAGAAGGAAAAATTTGGCAAAGAGGAGGGAGGGAGGGAAAGAGGGAAAAAGAGAAAACAGGAAATTTCTTTTTATACCAATTCCTCTGCTAAATGCTTTTCTATATGTTATCTCATTTCATATTCTCCTCAATAATGTGAAAAACATGACATTTCCTCCTTGCTTTATATTTTAAGGATCTGACTCATTGGGAGATTCATAAAGTCATAAAGCAAATAGGTGATTTAGGTACAGTGTAAATTCATAATTTTCTGAGTCTGAAGCAAAATACTCTTCTCATAACTATGCCTTTTTCTAGCCCTCCATTCCTCCTGTTCCTCCCTTATTCACTCAATAAATACTTTCTGTCTTCCTGGGTACCAGGGAGTGTTCTAAGCATCAGGATAGAGCAGTGAACAAATCAGAACATTTCTGCTCTCACAGAGGGTATAGCCTAATGGAGGAGACAGAACGTGAACAGATGTATGAACAGAAATAGTAGCAGATCACGAGTTGGGATGGGAAGATCATTAAGTTAGCACGGTAAGAGGGAGGGTGGTTGTGGGGCTCCTTTGGGTTGGAGTCCGGGCAGATCTTTCCAAGGAGGTGACACTGTGCCAGGCACAGACCTCAACAGGGAATGAGCTGGCATGTCCAATGAGCAGAAGGAGGGCTAGTGTCACTGGGCTGTAGGGAGCAAGGGGAGTGATTAGAAATGGAATGACAGAGGTTAGTAGGAGCCTGATCGTGTGGGAATTTGTAGACTGGAGTAAAGAACTGGGGTTCTATTTTGAGGCTGGTGGGAAACTCTGGAGAGTTTTAAGCTGGCGGTTGAAGAGACCTGATTAAAGTCTTGAAATATCACACTGGAGCAGTGGAATCATGATGAAGATGTAGCTTTCAGTCATTACAGATCATCTCCAACCAAATGGAGTGTGTTGCAATGCCAGGGGAAAAATCCCTTAGACTGAATCTTTAGTAAAATAACAGGCAAACCTTGGGAATGCCTGGGTGCCTGAGTGGCTCAGTGGGTTAAGCAGTTGACTCTTGATTTTGGCTCGGGTCATGATTTCATGGCCATGAGCTCTCTACAACAACCAACCAACCAATCAACAAACAAACATTAAAAGGAAAAAAACACGTGCACATGCCTACGTGGAGTCCAAGGGATGGGAAAGGGTTGAGTTACACGCACATATACACAGATCAGTGCTTTCAATCTGAGTCTGCTTTCCCCAAAATCTAAACCTCACCTTAAACAACTAGTGATGAAAAAATAATTGAGCAAAAGACAACAACAGAGGGCTAAGGGGAAAAGGGGCTCAGAGTAAGCAGATCCCATGAAATACTGAACAGGAATATTATCCTATTTAAAGGTGAGAACACCACCTTGGAAGGTAGGCCTTTTGATCCCTCATGAACTCTGTGATGGAGGCAGAAAACCCCCTGAACCAGACCTAGCGCTGAGAGAGACGAGGCTGGCGGTACACTGAGACCAGGCACTAGTCCTTCTTGCTGTCTTGAAGCTGGGAAATCACTTTGGCCCATCCTTTCCCCTTATGGGGAAACCTATCTCATTGAAACATGGAAACAAAGAAGAAATATGACATAGCCCAGTACAGAACTGTAAGAAGAAAAATAGATAAAAATGTACTGAATAGCATTCTGATAGATGATGACAACATTCCAGAAACATGACCTAAAGGAGACAAGAAATGTACCCATATTTCAAACCAAGTTAAAAGACATTTCAAAAAGTGATTGAAGCTTTAAGAAATGGCACTAATCAGAATTAAATGAACAGAAATGATATGGTTAGGCAACAAAAAGATACAAAATGAGAGCTAACATAACATAGGAAAGGACTATTTATTTATTTATTTATAGCATGTGTGAGTGAGAAGCAGAGGGAGAGAGAAAATCCCAGGTAGGCCCCATGCTATCAGTACAGAGCCCAACCTTGGGACCTTGGGATCATGACCTGAGCTGAAATCAAGAAACAAATACTCAACCAACTAAGCCACCCAGGTGCTCTGAGGAAGGACTTTAAAAGAAAAATTCTGAAATGAAGACCAAATGAGAAGGTACACAAGCAAGATCAGACACCATGGACAACAAAATAAGGGAAATATGGGAGGTAAAAGAGAAAGGTAAAAATAAATCAAAGAAATGTATTTTTTAATGTTTATTTATTTGTTTATTTTTGACACAGAGAGAGACAGCATGAGCAGAGGAAATGCAGAGTGTGAGACAGACTCCCAAGCAAGCTCTGTGCTGTCAGCACAGAGCCCGACACAGGGTTCGAGCCCACAAACTGTGAGATCATGACCTGAGCTGAAAGCAAGAGTGAGACACTTAACTGACTGATCCACCCAGGCGCCCCCAAAGAAAATGTATTAAAAAAGAAGAGTTTACATGGATTTAAGGGCAAGTGATACATATAAAAGTCAAGCAAAGGAGATCAAATATTAATATAATTAGAGACAACAAAGAAATTGGAACAGAATAAATATTAAGCTACCATAATTCAAGAAGTATTCCCTAAAATAAAAGACTTGAATTTTCATATTCAAAGGGCACATCATGTACTTTGGATACACATCCCAGAACATTCAACAAGGAGACATATCCTACTTAAAACAAAGGACTTTAAGAAAAGAATCTGAGAATCTAGACAAAGAGCCATGTTTTTTATAAGGGACAGAAAATCAGATTTGGATGATACACTGATAACTTTTAAACTTAGAAAGCAATGGAGAAGCATGTTTAAGGTATTCAGCAAAAGAAAAATATGAAGCCAAATTTTATATTTAACAAAATTCTCCTTTAATTATGAAGTCCAGGGGCGTCTGGGTGGCTCAGTTAGTTAAGCGTCCAACTTTGGCCAAGTCATAATCCTGTGGTTCATGAGTTCGAGCCCTACATTGGGCTCTGTGCTGACAGCTCAGAGCCTGGAGCCTGCTTCGGATTCTATGTCTCCCTCTCTCTCTGCCCCTCCGCTGTTCATGCTATGTCTTTCTCTGTCTCTCAAAAATGAATAAATTTTAAAAAATTTAAAAAAACAAAACAGGATGCTCAAATTTACCAGAGGCATTAAAAAGAAAAAAAGAAAGTAGAGGTCCTAATCTGGTTAGCAAAGTAAAATTCAAATCAAAGAGAATTAAATAAGATAAAGAGGGACACTTTATGCTGCTAACAGCTACAGTTTATGAAAAAGATGTAATAATTGTTAACTTCTATGCATTCGGTGACAGCATCCAATATCATAAAGCAGAAACTATGGGGGAAAGAGAAGTCTACTGAAAATCGTAGACTAACAGTCTCACAGAGATAGATCACACACAAAACATTCCTGAGCATAGAGGTGGTCTAAAAACTTAATAATATGGAATATACAGGTATCTATTAATATAGCTTTTCGGTTACATATGAATTATTTATGAAATTGATCAGATAATCAGTAGATGTCAAAGAAAACTTCAGAAAGTTCCAAAGAGCTGAGACTGTGTGTGTGTGTGTGTGTGTGTGTGTGTGAAACAAAAAGGCCTTTCCAGATGCATATTAAAAATAAATAAATGATTAGTCTGGTAAGCACTGAGACCACAGAACATGCATGACTACATTGGATCCAGCTTTGGAGACAAAGGAAAAAGGACTTGCTGACAGATTTGATATGGACAATAACATCAAGAGGAATCAAAGACATTGACTAGATTCTGGGCTTAATAAGTGAGGGGTCAGTTATTGAGGTGGGAGAGACTGGGAGCAAGGTTAGTTAGGACAATATTCTATTTTGATCGTGCTAACAATAAGCTGCTTATTTGACATCCACTTGGGAACTGGACACATCTGTCTCCATCCCAAGCTGTCTATCAAATGTTCTTTTTGAGCTCATCCAGCAATCTTCTCAAAAAGAGGTCTGTTCAATGCATTTTGCTCCACCTCATTACTTTCCCAAGACAGTCTAGTGCTGCAGTGTTTCATTGTTCTGTGTATTCTTCTGACCTCGGCTGCTGCCCAGCTGCCACACCCCTCACTCTAGCTGTCTGACTTAGCTGGTGACTCCTTGTCCCTTTCCCTCATTTCCAATAGAACATAAGAAAAACACATTTCAAACGAATATAGAACATTAGTTCTTGCTAAGCAAAGCTCTCTTTCATTTTCAATACCATTTTACCCTCAATATAAATGCGGCTGCCTTATCTTTCTAAATTTGGCTTCCAGAAGTTACTTTGGAGCTGTAAAGAATCTTGTTATCTGCTGGTATTGGAAACAGGTAAGTTAAGACACATGTCCGGTTGTCACCCAGAACTTAATTTGATAGCTTCTCTGCTTTTCTTGGAACAGAATCAGTTTTATTGTATATACTTTCTTGATATTTAATCACATTTCATGAAATCCAATGCAAGTTCTCAGGAGTCTCCAAGGATTGGAGACTCTCAGGAAAAGAATCGGAATGGAAAAAAAGGAGTCTACAGGACTACTATGCAGGACAGAGAAGTCATGACTTTAGGCAAGTTTCTAAAAGACTGTGGTAGGTCTTACCTTGGGTCAAAGCCTTCACATCAATGACAGAGTAACAATGGGAATCCAGAGAAAGGGGCAGAGCCAGGTCATCACCATGTCTTTCTGCCATCATAAATAGTAAACACACCTAAAAGATCATCTGGTGTGGAATGCCTTGACTGTATAGAAGTAACTGGTATTACCTTTACTTTAAAGATAAGATACTTCAGATTGAGATATTCAGCTAAGTGGTGGGGTGATTAGAATTAGACTCCCAACTCTTTGCAGGGTATTTCCTCTTGGGAAAAATCCACTGATTTTACAGCTTCTCTACAATAAGTGAGAGCACGAGACTTGCTGGTTGGGCCGGGGGAAAGGAAAATTGAAATTGTGCCCGTTTCATCGTACATGATTTTACTGATTTTACAGCTTCTCTACAATAAGTGAGAGCACGAGACTTGCTGGTTGGGCTGGGGGAAAGGAAAATTGAAATTGTGCCCGTTTCATCGTACATGATTTTACTGACCCTTTTCAAAAAATGTTATTTACTATTTATTTTGAGAGAGAGAGAGCATGTGAGTGAGCAGGGGAGGGGCAGAGAGAGAGAGAAGGAGAGAGAGAATCCCAAGCAGGCTCCCCTCTATCAATGTGGAAACTTCCCCAGACCCAGGACTTGATCCCACAAATGGTAAGATCATGACTTGAGTTGAAATCAAGAGATGGAGGCTTAACCGACTGAGCCAACAAGGCACCCCATGATTGATTCTTTCTGATGACCAGAATTGAATGTTCCTGGATTTTCTCTCCAATTAATGCTTAGTCTAGCATGGAAAGTTTCCAACTAGGGAATTAAGTACCAAGCAAAACAACTAGCTTAAGAATCAGTTTGAAAATTTGAATTAATGCAATACATTTTAGAGCAAAATTTAAAGAAATAAAAACATATAAGAAATATTGGATCATTTTTTGAATAAATTACTTTTTGAAATTAACAATTACTTGGTCAGTTTTAGTCTTGTTGAGATTTTTAATGAACCAACATTAAATCTACATATTAACTCATAAAAATAATCAATGTGTTTTCAGTGCTCAAGTTTCCTTTTATGTCCGTAGTAAATTTTGTAGTTATGTATGTCTAGCATATTCCTTTTAAAATGTATTTCTAGCTTTTAAATACATTGTTGCTACTGTAAATAGGATTTTCTTGTTATAATTGCCATTCTATTTTTCATAAAATATGATAAAGGTTTTACATTTGTATATTTATAACTGTAATCATACTTAACATGTGATTCTTGGTAAATAATCAGATAACTTCCAAATGATGATAATTTGTTTCTGTCACCATATGTCTCTTATTTCTGATTATTTTCACTTACTTTTGGCTGGAACTATAGGAACAACATTGAATGAATATGTTGAGATGATTCAGCCTTGTCCTGTTTCTAGATTCTATGGAATCACTTGTGTTATATTTTTAAATAGGATTGCTGGACATTAGTTTAAGGTTTTCTCAATTGGCTTATAGACATTTTTGTACTTATGCAACCAATGAAATGGTTTTATCTTTTGAGCAAATCATGAGAAATTTATAGGTTTTCTGTATTCCATCATCTCTGTATTTCTGGAATGAAGCCAACTGTCATGATTAGTCCTTTAAAATATTGCTGTGATTATATTAAGATTTTCTTTTTAGAGATAAAAGAGCTTTATAGTTTCCCCCTTTTCAGACAGGATTTGAAATTAATTTTATGTCTCTTTTTAAATGAATTTGAAACAGTTAATCATTTTTATATGGGAGAGTTCATATGTTATTTGCTCCAGAGGAGATTAAATACATTAACATAAGGGTTTGGAAATTTGGACATACCTTTTTTTTTAAACGAGTGTTTTAAATTCCTTTTTTCAGTTCTTGATATCTTCATGCTTTTTGGTTCACTCAATTTTTTAAATTCACATTTTCTTTTCTTTTTTTTTTTTTTTTTACAAATAGTTTATTGTCAAATTAGTTTCTACATAACACTCAGTGCTCATCCCCAAAGTGCCCTCCTTCAT
>NW_024082951.1:0-60840 GCF_003009895.1 Hyaena hyaena
ATTTTTGAAAATGTTGAAAAAATGATATATCTTGCAGGCTATTATTAATGTTATAAGAAAATAAAGATATTCATTAAAGTACATGGCTACAAAATAAAAACAGTAGCTTTCTGATGTATCACATTCTTATAAAGAAAATATAAAGGAAAAATATTGCATTTACCTCTACGGCTAAATAGCATCTAGTATCTGGAATAGGCTTAAGAAATGTGCAAGAATTAGATGAATAAAATTATACAGAATAGTATGACAAAAAGATTTGAAAACATGACAAAAGATTTGAATTAACGAAGAGACATACCTTAGAGAAAGTACGCCTAATTTATTTTAAAAGAAGTCAATTTGGTTTAAATTTATGCTACACACAGTGTATCATCGACCAAAATCTCGATTTGTTGTGGGGAGTGTTGTGAGGAATGTGACAAAATGATTCTAAATTTCAGTTTGAAGAATAAACATGCAACTATAGTTGAAAGAAATCTGAAAAACACAAAATACTTAAGAAGGAACATTGCCTAACCAGACAGTAAAGTGTATCATAAAGTTGCTGTAATCAAAATTATATGGTACTGAGAAGTAGATGATTAAGAAACAAATGAACATTCCTCCTCAGACTCAAATATGTATTGGGATTTAGCATTTGAGAAACTTAGAATCTTGAATACGCGAGGAAAATCTGCATTAGTGAAAAAGTGTTTCATCTACAACCGTTTGGGAAGCTATAAAACTAATAGAAGAAAGTATAGGTAGATTTTCAAGACTATATTGTGGTATTATCTTCACTGAAGATATTTTTAAGTTAAACTTAAAAAAAAAGTGTATTTCCTGGCTCACATAATTGGAAAGTTTAGAGGGTATACTAGCTTTAGGCATGGTTGGATTCAGGGACACAAACTGTCCGTAGGGCTCTGCTTTCTTCTGCTCTGGCTCAATGTGGGGGGCCTTTTTGGTTCTAGCTTTTCATCTTACAAAAGTAAGCAACCTCAGTAAAGTGAGTTTCTCTTTCTCCACAGTTTAGTTGACTATCACTGCATTCACTACTTGAATCACATGACCATTTCTGAAGCAATCGCTAGTGATAACGAGCCGGGCTATGCTGGTTGATCACGTCTGAATTATATGCCTGCCCATGAAGCTTAAGGCTGGATTAGACCATCTGAACCAGATGGACTGAATATAGGACATGTAGTTCCAAGAAACATCAGAGATGGAATGGAAGCTAGGGGGAAAAATTAAAGTTTATTTTGAGCTAAAGATTCATATGCAGTTGTAAGAAATATAGAGTTCTTTCAATCCAATTTCCCCTAATGATCACATCTTGCAAAATTAACAGTACGATATTCCCCGTCAGGATACTGATATTGCTATAGTCAAAATACAGAATGTTTCCATCACCATAGGGAATCATCAGGTTGCTGTCTTCTAGCCACACCCACTCCTACTCTGCCCTTCTGCCAGGTTAAACCCCAGTGACCACTAATCTACTCTCCATTTCTTTAGTTTTGTCATTTCAAGAGCATTATGTAAATGAAATCCTATACTTTGTAACCTTTCAGGATGGCCTTTTTTCCACTTAGCACAATTCTCTGCAAGTTCGTATAGGTTGTTACATACATCAATATTGTTCTTTTTATAGCTGTGTCCTGTTCCATGGTGTGGATGTACTGCAATTTGTGTAACCACTCACCTGTTGAGGGACATCTGGGTTGTTGCCAGGTTTTGGCTATTGGACATAAAGCTACTGTGAACATTAGCATACAGGGTTTTGTATGAACACAGGCTTTCATTTCTTTGGGATAAATGCCCAGGAGTAAAATAAACATGGTTTTAAATGAAGGTTATTCCATTTTAAAGAACTTTTCTACATTTTTAAATAAGTCTTTTAAGGATGTTCTTCTCTTCAGCTGAAGGGCTGGTTATGAAAACAGAGTTTAGTAAGCAAAAAGAAAGTTTGGTAGAGCTTCAGAAATAGAATGGATGAACAAATAGCTAAAAAGACAATGAGCCATCATTGTGCCTTAATAATTCCTTAGGTTGATAAGACAATTTTTTTTTTAATGTTTTATTTATTTCTAGGAGAGAGAGAGAGACAGCGTGAGCAGGGGAGGGTCAGAGAGAGAGGGAGTCACAGACTGAAACAGGCTCCAGGCTCCGAGCTGGCAGTCAGCACAGGGCCCGACGCGGGGCTCGAACCCACGAACCGCGAGATCATGACCTAAGCGAAAGTCGGACGCTTAACCGACTAAGCCACCCAGGCGCCCCGATAAGACAATTTTAAGCAAAATTCCATGAAACATTAATACTGCTTTGGAAGTTTTGAGATATGACATGTGCCATTTGGGCCATCTTGGGATCTGTGACTATATTCTTTAAAGTGGTAGTTGTAGAAATGAGTTTAACATTTTTTCTTTAATAATTATATTCCCCTTCTACATGCAATAGTTTAAAATTATTTAAAAAAATTTTTTTATAAATAGTTTATTGACAAGTTGGTTTCCACATAACGCCCAGTGCTCATCCCCACAAGTGCCCCCCTTCGTGCCCCTCCCCCACCCCCCCCACATCCATCAGTCCTCAGTTTTTGTCAGCATTCAAGAGTCTCTCATAGTTTGCCTCCCCCTTTCCCCCACCATTTCCCCCCTTCTTCTCCACCATGGTCCTCCGTTAAGTTCCTCCTAATCCTCCTATACGTGCAAACATGATATTTGTCCTTCTCTGCCTGACTTATTTTGCTCCGCATAACACCCTCGAGGTCCATCCATGTTGCTACACATGGCCAGATTTCATTCCTTCTCATTGCCATGTAGTATTCCATCATATAGATAAACCACATCTTCTTGATCCATTTGTCTGTTGATGGACACTTGGGCTCTTTCCATGTTTTGGCTATTGTTGAGAGTGCTGCTATGAACATTGGGGTACATTATTTTTAAAATTTTTAATGTTTATTTTTGAGAGAGACAGAACTTGAGCAGGGGAGGGGCAGAGAGAGAGAGAGACACAGAATTTGAAGCAGGCTCTAGGCTCTGAGCTGTCATCATAGAGCCCGATGCGGGGCTTGAACCCACGAACCGTGAAAGCGTGACCTGAGCCGAAGTTAGATGCTTAACTGGCTGAGCCACCCAAGCACCCTAATAGTTTAATAACTATTAAAACCAAATGTTCCTGGAATTGTTTTAAATAGAGGTATGATGTAAACTTTTATATTTTAAAAATCTTTTTTTGCCCTACTTCAGTTTTCCTATAGAAAAGAGTGGGTTTTTGTTTTTGTTTGTTTTTGCCCTGGAATTGAGAGTAGTTGCATTCTGATAATGTTTTTGGAAAGTAATTTATTATAATAAATTAGGAAACTTACACTTCTGCAGTTGAATCACACATTTTGAACATAGAATTTTAAAGCACATTTTTATTTGAGCCCAACACGTTCTTAATACAACCTGGCTGAGGTGACTGACAAACTGTATATAATGTGCACTCACTTCCATAAAACATTTTTATTATAGGATCTCACACACTTCAGAAACAGAGTAGAAAGTTATAACAATGTCAGAATCTGAATGATACCCATAGCAGTATTATATAATTTAATATTCGTTGAGTGCCAGCAGTGAGCCAGACTTTCTATAAAACACAGCAGGAAAGCTGGGCTCCTGTCCTCTAGACAACTCCCCTGTACATCAAACTGGTATTGAGGCCTTTTGTTTCTTTATAAAAGCAAAACACAAGAAGTTGCCATTTGAGATGGAAAGAATGATTCTGATTAAATGGAAGCTCAAAAGGTAAAATAACTATAGTACTATGCCTTACATACCCTAGTTAGTGAAGGAGAATTTATTGATCTAATCATGGACCGCTTATTTAAGCTTAAAATTTCATCAACCAGTTCACATCATTCATCTTCTACTATTCATTAAACACTGGCCATATGCAAAGCCAAGCAGAGAAAAGATATGAAGATAGGAAAGTATGTGATGTTTGGGGCAATGATAAATTGTCTGATGGGACCACCCTGAAGGCATGAAGCAGAGGTTCTTACCCAGGATGATTTTGGCTGCAAGTAACAAAGTATCATTAACTGTGGCCTAAATAAATAGGGGCTTATTTTTTCTCACATGCAAGAAGCAAGCTGATAGGCGATTGCTGGGCTGATTTCTATTGGACACGATGCTGTCAAGCATATAGACTCTGTATAGCTTTCCATTCTGTCTTCCTTCAAATTGCCGGCTCTTCCTTTCTCTGCTTGAGGCCAGGTGGATTTTCATATGGTTGCCACAGCACCAGGCATCATTTCTACACAGGAAGAAGAGGGAAGAGGACGTTCCAGCCACATCTGTTCCCTGTGTTAGGAAATACAGTCACTCCTAGTTGCAAAAACGGGTGCAAAAGTGACTATCTGGCAAAAGGAAACCTTGTGATTATTGCCTTAGAATGATCATGCTGAGTACCTACAGACTGGAGTTCTGACAGCAGAAGCTGGGCAAAGTGGCCAGTAGTGGTCAACTTAGGTATTCCATGGAGAAGGAGGAAAATGAAGTTGGTGGCAAAATCTTGGAGGCCTTTTAGGCAAGTTTAAGAGTTGAGGCTTTATTGACAAAGATCGAGTGTCTGATAACAGTCTCCTATTAATGGATTGGGAGCTTGACTATCCTAAACCATGGAATACTTCAGGGATATTTGTGGTGTGTGTGTGTGTGTGTGTGTGTGTGTGTGTGTGTGTGTGTTTAAGAATGTACTTGGTATCCCAGTTTTGTTTCCTAAAAATATACTTGTCAACTAGGCATTAGAGAAGGAGGTTTTTGTGACCTATTGAGCAAAATCATCAGAAAAAAATGTAAGAAAAGATGGACCTATTATTTATCTACCGGAAGCCAGATTTATCCCAGAGCAGCCATAAAGATTCGAGGGAGGGAGACGCAAGTGTCCCCTACAAGTGACCGGGAGGCTTTTGTCCTCCAACCCATGGACTGCTCACCCTTTACATGATTTGTAAATACTGTCAACACATACTTCCTCAGTACCTCATGTCTAAATAGGATGTGCAGATCACAATGGGGTGTTTTTGGAATGCTACCTGTATACACAGGATTTGCCTGCCTATGTATTTAACTTACCATTAAAATCCCAATAATCTTTGACTTTATATGGCAGATGTGAGGAGGTCTAAAATACCACGATTTACAATATTTTGGAAAAATACTTTTAAGTATTACGAAGAAAATCTGAGCATGTAACCAGATATTTTCCTACCTAGTGAATATATGTCTGTTCAGTGTGGGAATGACAATTTGATGGTGAGTGGGTTCTATCTTTTTCAGTATCACTTGGTGCTAATTTTTAGTGATTATGCCAATTAGCTAAAGCTTTGACTTTTTGGAGAATTCTTTCCTTCTTGGTTGCTTATTTTAACGTGTAATAAGTTCTAGATCTTTGCAAGAAATGTGACCACTGATGGTATCATCTTTTAAAAGCTAAAATCCACAGAGGTTTTCTTATTTACAAATGAAAGGATACAGGGATATACAAACAGAATATTCAGAGACCTGTGCAGGAAAAAGGTGGGGAGAGATCATTATGCCTTAACTTGTTTCTATTTTACCATGTTCCATTTCAGTGGTGATTCATTAAGACAGGTTAACCAAGAAGTGGAGTCCCTGTGGCCATTTCATATCTAGAAGCAAAATTATGTAACTGTTGGTAAGACAGATTTAATCAACAGGAATTGAGGCTTGAGGCAATGACAGATAAACAGAGAGATAAGAACTGGTGACAATGTAATTAAGAACATCTGGTGATTTCTAACTGACCTTTTAAAAGGCCATCCGAAAAGATTTTTGTTAGGATTCCTGTATTGTCAGTCTAACATAGGTTATGCTATTTTTTCACGAAGTAATGTTCTCCTATGTCCATTGGAAATTGGGACCTTTAATCACTGGGAGCAAGCTAATGCATCATAGGTTCAGAATGTACATTTTTGGAGCAATCATAGAAGGATCTGGATATAGAGATTGTAACTCTAGATGAATTCCATAGGTCACCTCAAAACCTCTGCATATCTAAATTATGTGTATAACTTAATTTCTTATATTAAGATCTTTAGCATTATACATACATACTATCTTTTGTTTCTGTGGTAAAGGCAAATTATAGTTTGATAATCTCAAATTTCTGTGGATTGTTTAAAATTACACACACCGGTGTGTTTCTGTGAATAACAAAGACTGTAGTTGTGTGGTTAGAGATGTGCACAGAGGATATAATCCTAGGGTGTCCCTTTAGGGCTGTGGAGCAGGACCCTGGTAGATGATTGCTTCCTCCCTCTTCCCACCCTTCCCTCCAAGATAGCTTGCATTGTCTCTTTGGGTTGATGCTTTTAAGAATCGCGTTAAGCCCTAGAATTAAATGGTATTTGGCAAAAGGGAACACCGGATATGAGAGGGTCAGAGCTGTAGAGTTGGAAATAGTGAGAATGTCTTCCCACTTTTGACTCCATATACTTTCCAATACTGCAATCTTTTAGGCACTAGTTGATGAAGTAAAACAACACAGCATTGTTGTATTGACATGTCGTTTCAGAAAGTGTTCAACTGGATTGCAGAATGTAATCTAGGCAATTAAGAATGTTTTGTCTATTAAAGAACATTTATATGTTTATTTTGTGACTGGTTTTAATGGGACTACCCAGAGCAGAGCTCCATTTGATGATACTTCCCACATGTGTTTGGCTAGGCTAAATGAGCTATTTCTGTTTTGAAGATGACTGGATTGTTTATGAAGGGTGTTGGCCCATTAGAATTATATAATAAACATAGCAAGAATTTTCAAACCACCTTTGTATTCAAGCAGAGAAATGTCAAAACCATGCAAAAGGATCAGTGCTTACTCTACGGGAAGGGTGGTGAGAGGAGCTTTCTTAGGAACAATGTATTACTGAGGAATCTTGCTCTCTGAAGTTCATGTATTGTGTACAGTTAAGAAAGAGAAACCCCTTGCTGATAGATGGAAGTGTCTTATATTAGGATTTCATAATGTTCTGGGGGGGGGGTGCTAATGAACCTTCCACCTGGAATAATGAATGTGAACTGTGTGTGGAGGGAAAAAAATAACATAAGTTAATGGGATTCTCTAAATTGCTTGACATAACATGTTCTAACTTTAGGCTTGTCTGCCTTCAAATATCTCTGAAGGAGCAAAGCTATATATAAATGAGACCATGTATTTTGGAAGACTGCTTACAGGAATAATGCATGTTATTTCATTATCTTAAATGTCTAATTTAGCAGGGCTAAAGAAAGTGATGTGGGTTTTTTTTTCTTTTTTCCCTTTTTTTTTTTTGGTGATGGGATTAACATTTAGAGGCTTTGCCAGTTACCCAGGGGCAGGAATTCTATAGCTTCCAGAACACATAGGACTTTCTCCTGTTTGAGGGGAGCCAGGCTTGATTTACAGTGGCTGCCAAGTCCAAAAAGGAAAACGAACACCAGATCTGGATTCACTCTAGATTACAATCTGCCAGTTAATGTGTTGGTGGAGCTAGCTTAAAAAGGTGGGGGAGTGTGTGTGTGTGTGTGTGTGTGCAGGTGTGTAGGTGTAGGGATAGTTTGGGCTGTCACAGGTGGCTTCTTGTTGTTTTGGGCTTGCTGAATAAATCTCCTTATAGAAAAGAGTCCTGTCCTGTTTATCAGGTTTCTTTAAACTCCTTTTGTTCTCAGTGTTACGAAAATGCATTGCTATTATTCTCTTGTGTGTCAACATGCCTTCTTCCTTGAGCATAGCAAACAACGCAGCCTCTCTTCAAATGTAATCCAACCCCTTAAGGGCAATTTTTTTTGGTCATCATTTATGTGAGTAATTACAGGTATTCCTGCTATAATTTACAAAATTATAGGAAGTTTAATTTTTCTTAGTTGTGGGTCCTCATCACAGAAAGTTGTCTGACCAGTTCCAATGCTTCGCTCTCAATCCACTGTAATGTATTAATTTTTGACTTTAAATCGCAGCTCTACTATTCTCTACAACCAGGAGTGCATGGTAGATGAGGTAGAAGAGTTTAAACTCAAAAAAGCAATGACAGTCCTCCAGGAAATTCGGACTTTAATCTAGCTGAAGTGTTTGGTTTTTGATTGATTGATTTTTGTGCCTGAGATTCAGCATCCGATGAGCAGTTTTCCACAGATCTTAAAAGCTATGCCTTGTGAGAATAAAGGATTAGCTATTTCTCCCTAGATCCCCCCAGTGCATTAGTTTATAAACAGAAAGTTTCAGTCAAGTGCAATTAAAATATAAGTAAATAATAGTAAATTTTAATCCTGCTTTATTTCCAGAAATAAGATTTCCTTTAATCATAGTAACATTATATTTTCCTTTTCTGAAATCATCCATTTTGTTACCAGGATGTCTTTTGTATAAAAGAAGTTAAAATAAATCATTAGATGGTTTTAAGGAAGTCAAAGTACAATTGAACGTACAGATTAAAACAGAGTCTAAGTGTAAATGCTGTGTGTGCATGTGTATGTGTTTAAATCTCCCATTGATTATTAATTTCACATAACAATAATCAGAGTCATTAGCAATACACTTTTTGAGTGGCTTTTCTACCGGGAGAAAAGTAAAGAGAAATTTTAAAAGCCATCTAGATTTCACCTGGAACCTGGCATGGCCAACCTAGATAAGAGGATACAGAAAAAAGTTGACAAGAACAATTTTTTAATTCAAAAAAATACCCTCTTTGGCACAAGAATAAATGAGATGTATCTACTAAGTGACCCAAGGAAAGAGAAGGGAGGTTTTTGTTGTTGTTATTACTGTTCTCAGGAAGAAATCTTCAGAAATACTTAAAACAGGACCAGGCATTTAACAAAATATTTACATTCTCCCTGCCTAAACCTTTCCTGTAGGAGTTGGGGGACTGTGTAACCTTATCAGGGCCAGTATGTCCTCAAGAAACATTTGTTTTAAGAGATTTTTGCCTATCTCCTTGACTGTATATTCTAGTAACATTCCATCTTTTCTAGCACATCTGGGTAAAATTTTCTGTATATGTTTGTGGCTTGAAAATATTAAAGAGTTTTCTTTAAACTGACAGTATATTCTTTAATTACTAAACATGTAAGATAATACATATCTAATTAATACAATTTGTCAGATTAATGATTTTAAGTGAGTCATGTTAAATTTAAAAATAGGAATGCTTGTCCATTGCAGCTAACTTAGAAGATAAAGCCATGGAGAAGTATTGGCTATGCACAGTTACATACCTTTTACTTCACCAAATTAAATTAAAATAGGACCAAGCATCCATATGCTGATCTGGTTCCTCAGTTGAGGTCCTCCGTCTCCGAGCAGTAAGGGCCCTGGTGTTAAATCCATCTGTGGGATTTTCTGCTGCCATTTTGCCTGTTGTACTCCTGTGGCTGTGCAAATGGATCGTTTTTCTTTAGATGACCACCTCTCATTGACTCTGCAGGACAGTGGTATTCGTGCCGTCCTTGCTCATAGAATGGCCCCGTGAGATAGTTGAGTGTTCCTTTCAATCCAAGTTGCTTCTTGAGGTCCACGGTTTATAGTTCCTAGTACCCAGAAACTTGACTCCCTGTGTCAATTTTCTCTGAAAGGACCCTAGCTTCTAGAAGTCCTGGCATAAGAGTGGTGTGCGGCCCACTACGGTCTACAACCACATCCCACTTTTTTCAGCCCTGGGAAGTCCTCTTAGCCACCGAGGTCTTTTCTCATGAGCCTTCAAGGTACACATGAATTCCTAAGGTCACTTGTCGCCTATGGCTGACTTGCTGGTATTTGTTTCACAAGAGAAAAGGAAAAAATCAAATCACAGATGGAAGCTTTAGTGTGGCATCATTTTTTAAACAAATAAGAATCCCTCGGGGCGCCTGGGTGGCTTAGTCGGTTAAGGGTCCGACTTTCGCTTGGGTCATGATCTCGCGGTTCGTGGGTTCGAGCCCCGCGTCGGGCTCTGTGCTGACTGCCAGCTCAGAGCCTGGAGCCTGTTTCAGTCTGTGACTCCCTCTCTCTAAACCTCCCCTGCTCACGCTGTCTCTCTCTCTCTTCTAGAAATAAATAAAACATTAAAAAAAAAAAAAAAAGAATCCCTCAGTACTGTGTCACCCATCCTACGAAGGCTAACCACCATCAGAGTCACTCTAGGCAAGGTGGGAACAGAGGATGCTCTTCGTGGAATCCTTGTAGCTGGTTTCCCCTTGGAGTTGTGCTGCGTACAACTTTCATGGCTCTGATTGCTAACTAGTGTAATTATTTCCTTTTCATTTATTTTTCAGGCAAATTGGTAAATATACATAACCTTGTAATAGGACGTTTTTTATACAAGTGCTACAGGGTTGGCCATCTGAGACTGAGGCAGTCAAATGACCCTCCTCGGTATATCTCTGAGTACACAGAGCTTAGATTCTGCCAGAGGAAATTTGGGCAGCATTTTTATACAGAAGTTTCATAGAAACAGGATTTCCTATGAGGAAACCTCAGCCTTGGGATACCTCTTAGTTTAAAAGTTATTAAAACATCCAGTAGGATGGACTGGGATGATACTGACCAAGTTCAGATGTCCATAAAATGCAAAGGAATGCCCTGCTATCTGATAAACGATACATCTAGAGGTTGACTAAGTTAAAATACTAATAGGAAAATGTAGCGAGGGAAGGTTGGTTCTGATTCTCCAAGAAGCTTGATTCAGAACGTTTTGGAACCCTGTCATTTTGGAATAAAAGTGTATGTGTGCATTAGCCCAAAGAGTTGCAAATTTGGGAGCCCAAGCCAGGTTTGACATAGGGGGATCCTTTGATGTAGTTAAGAACTCCTCTTTCTGGGTCAAAGTCTGATCTGGGAATTCTGGCAAAGACCAGAGGAGGTGTTTCTGTTCAAGTCTATCTTTGTGGTCTACTTTGGTTCTACTGCAGCCGTAGTGGTAAGCAAGGACCCCAGGAACACCCACTGTGTAATCTGTTCGGGCATGGCTCTCAAGTCTCCGGCATTGAAAACAAAACCAGCAAGACAGAAGGAAGTTCTGGAAGAACAGGCATCAAGACAGCAGCCGTCATGCAGTTATCTAACCTACAAGGGATCAAGGGGCAAGATGAGAGCAAGCAAGGTTGGTCCTCTGAACATAATAAGCATCATGGGAATAATTGGACGTACTGGGGAAAAGAGTTCAAAAAGATACTTAGGAGGCTTGGAGTTGTACTTTGGGATACAAACAGATTGCAGTATATTTCAAGCTGGGGAAGAGGGTATCAATTACATATTCAAAATCCATGGTGTATATGTAAAACTTTAAATTGTGGATATTTTCCAAATCATTAAAGGTTTTTCAAAATCAAGTGTCAATGGCTTCCTAATAGTCCATCCTATGGTGTGAGGAGATCCATTTCTAAGCTCAGTATGTAACGAATGAAAAGATAGCCATATCATACAATGTGATCCCAAAGGGCTCTAATACATAGCGAACAATGTACATAGTGAACAGAACATAAAACTGGAGTCAGAGACTTCAAGGTTCTCCTCTTTTTGGCTGTATGATTTTGCTTAAGGTACTTAAGCTTTCAAATTATTTAAAACTTTCTGTGCCTCAATTTCTTCATCTGTAAAATGGGGATAATCCTATCTCCTTCACAGGGGGGCTGTGAGAAGGAAATAAAATAGTGGTTATTTAGATTCTTAAATGGACAACAAATGAACAGCAAATGCAAGGGAGCTGTTGTCAAATTATCTATGTGGGCAAACTAATTCTTCAACTTCTTATTTTAATAGCATTTAAATTTATGCCATTAATGTAGTAGTTAAATAAGGCACATGCTTTTTAAAAGTCCTTTGTGTTAAAAGAAAAAGTGACCAAAGGAAAAATAACTAAATACACATTTCTGCCGTGATACTATCTCTTTCCAAGTATCATTGCGTAATTGTTGGTTTGCAACATTGCATTGGCTTAAAAAAAATGCAACATGGGGGCACCTGGGTGGCTCAGTCGGTTACGCATCTGACTTCAGCTCAGGTCATGTTCTCATGGTTTGTGAGTTCAAATCCTGTGTTGGGCTCTGTGCTGACAGCTCAGAGACTGGAGCCTGCTTCACGTTCTGTGTCTCTTTCTCTTTCTGCCTCTCCCCTGTTCATGGTCGGTCGGTCTCTCTCTCTCTCTCTCTCTCAAAAATAAGCATTAAAAATCAAAAAAACAATGCAACATATTAAAGCAAATTGCCCAACTAAACAAATTGCTTTTATAACTCAGAAGTCAATGTGGCTAATATCACAATGGAAAATCTTACAAGATAAATAACTCTTAATTTTTGCTTTTTAAAAATTTAAGTTTATACATACAGTATTCCTTTCACTCTAAATTTCCAAATTGGAGAGCAGAGAATTAAAACTATTTGAAAAACCTTAGGACAAGGGTATTTTTGGTTCTCAGAAAGAGCTGGCCCTTGGCTTGGTGTCTGTGAGCTAGTTCATGGTAAGGGCCTACCTTTTAACTTTTTTTTTTTTTTTAAAGGACAAGTGAAATTAGCATTTGACATACTGAACAGTATATCTGAATAAATTCTTTTGAGTAGAGTTGACACACCATGTTGCATTATTTTCAGGTGTAAAACATTGATTCAACTTCTCTATTAAGCTATGCTTACAAGTGTAGCTACCATCTGAATAGTATATTTTTATTGATATATTAATTCTTGAAACAAATATGGTATGTATTTTTTTTAAACTGTTATACGAATATATATGTTCCTGGTAGAAAAATCTAGAAATATAGACAAATAAAAAGATAAAACTACCCATAATCCCATCAGAGATAATTACCAGACTTATGTGAGTTGTTAAAAAAAATGCACTTATACCCATTTTACTCTCTTTAAAAAAAAGATTACTTATTTTGAGAGAGAGGGGGAGAGACAGATTCCCAAGCAGGCTCACAATCCATGAGATTGTAACGTGAGCCAAGATCAAGAGTCAGACACTCCACTGACTGAGCCACCCAAGGGCCTCTAATTTCCCAGTTTTATCTGCTATAAAAAGTGCCATTGACCAGGTGGCTTATAAACAATGGGAGTTTCTCACTGTTCTGGAGGCTGGAATTCCAAGATCAAGGTCCCAGCATGGGTGGATTCTGATGAGGGCTCTCTTCTGGGTTGCAGGCTGCTGACTTCTCATTGTATCTTCACTTGAGGGAAAAGAATGCCATGTAACTTCTAAAGGGGCATTAATCCCATTCATGAAGACTCTACCTTCATGACCTGATTACCTCCCAAATACCATCACGTTGAGAATTAGATTTCAACATATGAGTTTAGGGGCACACAAATACTCAGTTCATAACAACACTTATATATATGCACCTATTTAAGGCAGAAACCCAGTCATTCATCTGTAATTTTCATTTATCAACCTAGCAATGTGATTTAAACATTTGTCCATGTGATGGTTTTTTTCTTTACATTTTTAATATCGAAAGACTTCCACTGCATGGATCAACCACAATTTATTTAACCAATCTTCTATTATTAACCTTTTAACTTTTTATTTATTTTCATCAATTATGAATAGTATTTCCACAAACATTTTTGTGGCTAACTCTTTGCACACATCTGTGGTTTTTGTTCAGAAGGAAATTTCTGGGTCAAAGGTGATATGCAAAAATAATAGAAGTGTTGGATGTGTGTTACAAATTGTCTTCCAAAAGCCAATTACAAAACGGCATTTTTTCTTCTACTCCTTCAGTGTGTATTTTCCCAAGCCTCAACTGCAGATTATTATTTCTCTTAAAAAAAACTTTATTAAATCAGTAAGACTAAAATGCATATATTTTACATTTGTCTTGATTCAATTGTGCAAGTTATATTTTCTTGAATTTGTCTATTACTGGTTAGTAAAGGTATCCCACCTGAATATGCAAATGTTAGAGTGCTTAAGTTCAGATCTGCTTTCCTGCTTTTATCATCAAGGCTTTACTGTTCCCAGCCCCTTTCTAGAGGCTCTCACACAATTCCCTTAAGTGAAGGAGTCCTATTTTAACTTAGGAGGAAGTGAAAATTGAGTCGCCTTGGGAGTTCAAATGGTAGATCAAATTCATGATTTATGCCCTTTTGAAAAGGGCTTGCTCAAATTCAAAAATCCATCAGCATACATCACCTCACATTATTCCTGTACTTTTCACCTACAGATCAGGTGGGACTAAAAAAGAGTAAATGTAAATATTATGATTCATCATTGAGAGAACTAGAATGGTGAATGGAAAGGGCCTTTAAAGTTCTAGCTCAACAATTTGGTTGGTTCACAGAGGAAGAAGGTAAAACTTGGTGAGGTAACTTGGTGTCATGGAAAACCTCTAGACTTCAGAGTTATAACCTGTGTTCAAATCCTGGTTCTGTCACTTAGCAAAAGTAAATAGGAAAATGTACTCAACCTCTTGGAATTTCAGCTTTGCCATTTCTCACATATGGTTAATGTTAGCTGGCTCACTTGATTTTTGTGAAGTCAGTTCCTTTCCTGTCCTTTAATGACTTGCCTGGAGTCACTTACCTAGTTAACTGGACAAGGCTCACTAGAGTCCTTACCTCTTGATTATTCACCCTATGCTCAGTTCACTCTATCCTAGTTCCCTTTGTAGTTAAGGATCTTGAAGCATAGCGTATCAAGGTATAGCATTTTAATTAAAAATATGCTGGAATGAAACACAGGTGTGGTGAATACTCTTGTGTGACCCAGTCTTCTGTCAGTGCTGTCCAGTGAAAGACTACCAGGCACACACACCTATGTTTAGACAAGCTGGATCTATTACTGGGTGCCAGGAAGGAGACCTTCCTTAGGAAATGTGGGGCATTTCAGCAGAAATTTTTGAAAGGATTATCATAGGATTGGGAATAACATGAAGTGATTTGGGGGGATGGCTTAAGGAAGTGGCTTTGTCCTGGTTTGGATGCTATCAGGAGTTGGGGATAATTCTATAGACATTTAAAAAAATCTTGTGTATAAGGTGGTAAATGTAAAGTGAGGCTAAAGCCATAATTGGGAAAGAAACATAAGGTTAGGATATGGAGATGTCTGGTATTTGTTTTGCACAGTGACCTTGTTTCTGTGCTTAGAGAAGTTATGGAATAGTCTTGTTTTTATCCATTATGGTCACTGATGCTGATTTGGAAGATTGTCTATGGTCCACAATAGAATACCAAGGCCTCTATGTGAGTGCGCTGCAGTAGCCCTGCACAATTTAAGGCCTAGCTTTAAGTGTCAGGCCAGTTTTTGAATGTCCAAAGTTGCTTTTCTTTCTCTCTTGGGTCTTCTCTCTTGTCACTAACAGTGACCCTGGGACAACGTTCTGACCAAAGAGATACAAACATGCTCTGGGGGCTTTCTGTTAAAACAGATATTGGCATCATCCCTTCTTGCTATCTCCTCCTCCTCTTCCTCTTCCTCCTCCTCCGTGAAAAGGGGATATATTTATAGACGCTGCAGCTGCTTTTTGTAATAATGAGGGAAGGTCAAGGAAATCTCAGTCTTTGGCATGATTGATCTGCTGAACCTAGTGAGCACTGGTAACTGGATTTCTCAGTATGGGAAAGAACACTCCTTAATTTAACAAAATAAAACACTTTAGGTTGTTTGTTACCTGTGGCTGAAAGCTTTCCTAAAATATTAGGTATACATGCTCATATTTACTAAACTAGATATTCTTCTGGCAACCAAATTTTTATGATGCCTCAGAGAATATCCCATTTGGAAATATTGGCTGGAAATACCCCATTTTTTAAGAAAAAAATAAGGCTTATGTTAGGTGGAAAAACTTTTTTCTGCTTCATAAGGTTTGTCATTACTTCATTCGGGTGCAATTGTTTCCTTGGTTTCAGAAACCTGCATAAAAATGAAGGCTTTAAAAAACTTTCCAGATTGAGTTCAGCCGGAAGAAGTGTGGGCACATTTTTGTAGACTTGATTATTGAAAGGGTGAATACAGCGGTAAGCCCAATTGTTGGATAATTGTGACTTCACCATTGCAATTTTCTGTACTTAGAGAAATGAGTCCCTACAGCCATTGTGATTTGTTAAGCTTAACAATGTATTGGTTGGTTTTAATGATCATTGACGAAGGGGTAGGAAGAACTCCTGTCCTCCTAGGGAGATAATTTCCTGGTTACTCTATGCCACTGTGGTTAGTGGGTTAGACTCCACAGTACAGAATCAATGCCCACTGGAAAACTGATCATGTAATGAGAGGTGAGGATGAGGACAAGAGCTAATTACTATTAGTATTTGGTGTGTGAGAAAACTAAACTGCCGGGGCCAATAGGAATTCAGTGTCTGCTAGATTCTGAGTGAGAGGTCTTAATGAAGGGTAAGGGAAAAGGTTCAGAGAAACTTTATGTATTGACAATTAGGACTCCTGTATTGAAAATTATGTGCCTATGGTCAATAAACTTGACTCAATCTACCAACTGGGAATGATTCTACAGGTGTCTCTTTTCTTATCTCTCTTCTCTACCTTGCACATAGTAGGTGCAAAATAATTCAGGAAATGGCTTAAAATGCATTAACATTTGGCTCTGGGGAATGGCTCTGCGATAGTGACAGTAGTAATGAATCAAAATATTTTTATAAACAGTAAATTACTTATTAGGTCACAGTTCAAATATTACAGATATATTGACATTCATGGTGGTGAACATAAACTACCCAGATGCAAGGAAATTGAATAATTGACGAGGAAGATCCTTGTCCACTTAATTAAGTAGAATGTGAATCTTGAAGTGTTTGGCTGTGCCAGGAAAATGTGTCCGTGCGTGAAGCAGACTGAGGTCTCATTTTCAAGAAAAACTTAACCATGACAGAATACTTTCACAATATAAGTTTAATATTCTATATTCAAAATGTTTGTAAAAGACTGACTTTTTTCCTTCCAGTTCTTGTATATGGAGATGGAATAAATCCATCCAGATGAAATGATTCCTACAAACAGTCCACTGATGGGTTATCTGTTGCAGGTATGTTTTGAAATTATAGGTATGATACACCTTCATGAATTTGAGAGAAATTCACTAAAAGAGGAACATGCAGAATCAGTTTTGTAATAGTCCTATTCAGGATAATTGTCATTTGGTAGGCTTCTCAGAGTTCCACTCTAGTTTGTGTTCTCCAGGAAAGATGCTGTTTGAAATGGATATAGGAGCTGCATCCCAGAAAAGACTGCAAAAGAGGTTTAGAAGCTTGTCTGTTCTTCTTATTTTGGTGTTTTTATGGTACTATCAATCTTCCCACAAAATAAAGTTCTGATTAAGTATGTGTCATGCTGAACTTCTTTTCAGAGAATGAATGAATGAAAGAACAAACTCTCAGCCTTTATTTAGAAGTAGATTTGCCAGCCACTTCTCTCTGAATCTGTTAAAAGCTGTATAAGGCCATGGGGAGGGGCAGTTGCAATTCAGGGAAATAAGTACTCAATTGCTCATATCAAATGTGCAGTAAAAACCACAGGAGTGCACTTATTTTCTGGAGTGATATTTGAAATAAATCTTAAGGAAGAAGTAGAAGTTTTCCAGATGGACAAAGGAGTAGGGGAATAGAACAAACCATTTCACACTGTGGCCAGTGATGTTCTTAAAAAGGGCCATGGAGCACCCTGGGCTGGGCTGACAGCCTGGAGCCTGCTTAGGATTCTCTCTCTATTCTCTCTCTGCTCCTCCTCAACTCATGCATGCGTGCACTCTCTCACTCTCTCAATCTCCCTCTCTCAAAATAAAGAAACATTAAAAAAATAGGGCCATGGAATATGATGGAATGAGTGTTAATGAGTAAATTATATTAAGACTCTTAAGGCTCAGCTTTTTTTTTTCTTCTGGCAGAAAGAAAGGTCATGAGAGGATTTTATGCAAGTTGTTCAGAATTAGATAATGCAGGCTTGAATGACATGCTAAGGACTTTTGACTGTGTCCTGGGTCATCGTACATCAGCTTCATGGAGGCAGCAATCCTGCCTACGTCACCCAATGCAACAATCCTGGTGACGGGGAAAGTGGCTGGCATTGTGTATTTAGTAAGTGAATGATAAGCCATTAAAGAATTTTGAGAAAAGGAGCAACTAATTAAGCTTTAAAATTTCAGAGCATCACTGATAGAAGTGAGAACATGGAAGAGAAGAGTGTATTTTCTATTGCTGCTGTAACAAATTACCACAAATTTAGTGGCCTAAAACTACACAAATTTCTTGTGTTATGGTTCTTTTGGTCAGAAGTTTGACCTGGATCTCACTGGACTAAAGTCAAGGTGTTGGCATGGTTTTCTTCCTCTTGGGAGACTCTAGAGGAGAATCGATTTCTTTTCCCCTTCCCAGCTTCTACAGGCTGCCTATGTTCTCAGCTCCTGGACTCCTTCCTCTGCCTTTCTGCAGCCACATTGTATCTCTTGAGCCCTTCTTCTGTCTTCCCATCTGTCTCTTAGTGCAGTCCAGGAAGGGTTCATGTCATTATACAGCTGTCCATTTTTAAGGGCTCATGTGATTACATTGAGCCCACCTGGATAATCCAAGATACTCTCCCCTTGTCAGAGTCCTTGATCTTAATCACATCTGCAAAAGTCCATTTTGCTATGTAAGCTATTCACAGGGTCTGGGCAATAGGAGGCGGTTCTGCCTATCTCCGGGGTCATGAAGGTACTTCATAGCACTAGAAATAAGGAAAGCGATTGTGACCTCGATAAGCTAGTCCACCAAAACTGTTTTTGCTTGTCATCTTTGACAGAAAGGTGGGCTACATTTTGTACTTCCTTTGCACTTAGTTGTGACCAGTAAGAATAAGTTCTGGCCAAGAGGAGTTATGTATGCCTTCTCTGGGCCTGGCCCATGAAACACCTCTCACTCCTCCATGCTCTTTTTTTCCTCCCCTGAGGGCTGGCTGGCTGGATAAGGAGGGATGATCCAGCAATGTACTCTGAGGCCCAGAGGAATGGTAGAGTCTCTAGCTAGAAGCAGCTGGGTTTTTTTTGTGGAGCAGAGACCCCTACCAAAGCTCACTGTGCCGTGATTTTCATGATAAACCTTTATTGTGTTAGTCTCTAAAATTTAAGAAGTGTTTACTGCAGTAGATAGCTTAACCTGACTGATACTGAAATTTGTACCTAGCGGTGGGGTGCTGCTGTAACAATAAATGGGGCACTGAGTTAGTGTTTGGCCAGTGGGTAGTGAGGACCCTAATAGTAGGGGCTGGGAACATGGTAACCCATGTTTTAAATGGGAAAAAATCTTCGATGTTGTCTGGAAGGTCAGAAGGCACAATTTGTGCTTAAAAATCTTATAGTTTTAGGACAGTGATTCTTAATCCTGGCTACATATTAGAATCAATTGGAGAATTAAAAAAAAGTATCCATGTTCAGACTTCACTCCCAGAGACTCCTTTTTTTAAAAATGTTTCTTTACTTTTGAGAGAGAGAGAGAGAGAAGAGGGAGGGAGAGAGAGAGATTGCAAGTGGGGAAGTGGTGGAGAGGGACACAGAGAATCCGAGGTGGGCTCTGCAATGGCAGCACAAAGCCCAATGTGGGGCTCAGGAACTGTGAGATCATGACCTGAGCCGAAGTTAGATGCTCAACACACTGAGCCACCCACGCACCCCAGAGATTGTGACTTAACTCCTCTGTATGTATGTGTTGGAGAAGGGGAAGGGACATTAGTATTATTTTAACAGTTTTGCAGGTAATTCAGATATGCAACCAAGCTTGAGAAGCAAAGCTCTAGGGCAGAGATCAGAATTTTTCTGTAAAGGTCCAAATAATAAATATTTTGGGCTCTGAGAGCAATATCATTCAGCTCTGCTGTTAGAGCATGAAAGCACCATGACAATATGCAAGCAAGTGGATATGGCTGTGTTCCAATAAAACTTTATTTGCAAAAGAGGCAAGGATCTGGATTTTTACCTGTGGGCCACTCTTTGCTGATTCTGTCTCTAGGACAATGATTCTCAAAAACTTTCTTCTCAGGGCTCATTTACCATTTTAAAAACTGAGGATCACAAAAAGTTTTTGTTTATGGGTTATATCTAGCAAGAATTACCATATTATTATCAAAACTGAGAAGATACTAATGAATTGAAAACAATCATAAGTCTATTATGTCAAGAGAAGCAATATATTTTTATTACATTTAAACAATTAGTAAAAAAAGAGTGGTGTTTCACATTTTTTCAAAACTATAGTGTCCAGCTTAACAGAAGCTACAGAGATTTTCATTTTGTTCTTCATTCACTCTGTTATGATGTGTATTTTTGTTGAAGTATATGAGGAAAATCTGGCCTCACACAGATATGTAGGTGTTTCTTGTTAGAAGGCCAATCTCCTGTTGAAGGGGTATTTTAATAGCCTTTTAGGATAATTGAGGATATATTTTGATACTATATAAATCAACAAGTGATAATTTCTTAAGGTGATTGCAGTGTGGGATCTAAAACTGTATCAAGGAACTTTTCACACACTATTGCATTAAAATCTATTGGTTTACTCGTACTTGAAAGGGATCTCTTACCTATGTATGATTTTGTAATATCTTACATTGGTTACTTAGGAAACATTGTTTTATGGATTTACACCTTTGGCTTACTTCATTATATACTGTTTCTAAAAATTGCATTTGTTAATATCAGTACTGATCTCTTCAGAAAAGTCTTTAGGGATTCAGAAGCCAGCAGGCACATGGTGGCGGATTCAGTTTTTCCAGAATTCTAATTTTTACTTGAAAGCTTAAGTTTTATCATTGGCAACAAATACTGTCAGGTTGTTCGCCTTCAAGTGACAGGCTCACTTCATTTATTTTCAAGAAACCGACTGCCAGATACCCAAGTCTGAATAACCATATTTTGTTTATCACTTTTTCTCTCAAGTAAAAGTGGTGTTCCATGAAAAAGAGAGGAGTTCAGTTTGCAACTCAAACAATCACATATTGCTTTTCCTCTAGACAGCCATTGTATTTTGGTATGCAGCAAAAGTGCTTTCTGTGTTCTTTCCTTCTGATCCCACAGAATGTGTAAGAGACTTGTACTCGAGGGTTGAGATGTAATAAAGAGAATAATTTTGCCTGTTTCAGCAAGGCCATTCTTAAGCAAAAGTGGCTTTAAAAAATGAGTATATGGTGACAAGTAGGATACAAAGTCCAATGACACAGTACAGCGATACAGATCGAGTGCCTTCATTTGCGCTAAGGCCACCAGCAGCTTTACCAACCGCTGCTCATTGTAGTGTGGCATCTGTGCAAATGTCAGCAGAGTGAAGAAGGGCAAAGAACCTCTTAGTATTTTTACAAAAGTATTTTGACCTTGTGGATTCACTATAAGGATCTTTGGGATTCCTAGGAATGTTTGGGCCACACTTTGAGAAACCACTGTTTTAGGGGATGGTTTAGAAAGAATCAGTGTGTGGGCTTCCTTTGGTGAGGTGTTTCAACAAAGAGCTGTGCTCAGAGAGAACTGGCCAGTTTTCAAGCTGACTAGAAATTAATGGAAAGTCCAAAGATTTGGGATGAAAGCTGGTTGAGAAGCCAGCTGTCCCATTTGGGGCCACATAAGTCCAGTAAAACTTTTTAGTTGGACAACATGATTTAGTTCTTTCAAAGGTCAGATTAAGAGTAGAGCCTTCCCAAGAGAAACCATGATAAAACTAGCTGTTAAGGAGAGGAAGGAGAGGAAGGGAAGAGAAGGATCTGAGAATTCTAGATGGAAGTGAGTACAACAAAAGTCCAGCAATGTTTTGATAGAACTTGTATTGTCAAGAAGTCTAAAATAAGAGACTAAAAAACTCATTGGCTGAGCTGTAAAATCACCTTTTGGCTTTCAGACTTTTGGTAACACTAATTTCAGAGACTAAATAGACAATAAGAACTCCTAAAATCTTGAGGTGCAAGGAGGAAAGAGGAAAATGGAATTATTCCCAAGCAATAGAATTAAAGTTTAATCAAATAACTCCCCTTCTTTGCAGGGTAGGGACTTTAATAAGACCTGCCAAGCAGGATTTCAGAATTGCAACAGAGAAGTGAACACTGTGTATCTCCCATTATTCCACTATGTGTTCTACTTTTGAATGGAAGTTTTAATTGTCTTTATTCTGTGCATGATCCACCACTGTACACAGATCAGGCCCATAGCAAATCCCACTCTCTCTCTTGCCTGCCTGCCTGCCAGGTCCAAAGGTTTGGACATAGATTCCAAGCTATGAGGAGGTGGCGTGGCCACCAGATGATAGAAGCCAGGTTACCTGAATGGAACAGAATCTTGCCCAACACTTTGCACTGGATTGTGACATGAGCAAGGAAGAAACTTCACTGTTCTGAGCCAGAGATTTTTGTTACAACTTTTGTTACAAATGTTCTCTGTTACAGCATTTAGATTACTCTGAATAATGTAGAGAGGCTATTTCATTGATCTAAACATGAAAAAGGAACTGAGGCTGTGGCAGAATAAGAATACATTACTCCAGGGGTAGAATCAATAAGCTTCTGTAGACTGGGGGGTGCCAGGTGAGAGCAGAAGGGGGAGAGCAAGGAGTGTGGATGAGTTCTATCTTTCTGTGTCTATTGGGTTGAAGTTTGGAATGGTACTTGATAGAACAATCCAGTGAAGTTGTCTAATAGACAGTAGTAATATGGGAGTTAAGAGTTGGGACATAGGCCTGGGAAGGAGGCATACACAAGGCAATCATCAGGATATAGGTGTTAGGTGAAGCCAGGGGAAGGAGCCGTGGTAGATAGAATTTGCTGGGAAGACCATTGAGAAGGAGAAGAATACAGAGGTCATCTAACTAACAGAGTAGAATCCACAAAAGAATAATAATAAACTCCCAGGGATGAAAAAATGGCAGAAAAAGGGTAGACCAGTTTGAAGAAAAACAGTTCAAAGATTTAGGAAGTGGTAGAGTCAAGTATTGCAAAGAGATCTAATATAAGAGCTAAATATTAGATTTTAAACTCAAGAGAGCATTGGTGACCTCCATCAAGATTATTTTAGGGTTGCCTGGGTGGTTTTGTCAGTTAGGTGTCCAACTTCAGCTCAGGTCATGATCTCACAGTTTGTGGGTTCAAGCCCCACATCAGGCTCTGTGCTGACAGCTCAGAGCCTGGAATCTGCTTTAGATTCTGTGCCTCCCTCTCTCTCTGTCCCCCCCCCCCCCCGCCCCCACTCATACTCTGTCTCTGTCTCTCAAAAACAAATATTAAAAAAATTTAAAAATATAGTTTTAATGGAGCATTGATGTAAATTCAGATCATTGTAGGATAAATGCCTTTCGATTTTATGGATTAAAAAAAAAAAAAAGACTAAAGGTGTTAAATTCTGACCAGGATCCACAGTAAGTGTTGGAGCTTGGCTTTGAACTCTTGCCTATTCAAGACCACAACCTGTGCTTCTTCACTCTTCTAAACAGATTCTGAAAAGCGTACTTGATTTACAATGCTGATTCAGATATAATTTTGATTATAATGTTGCTAAAGCAGGATAAAATAGAAGGCTTACAGAACTTGTAAATGTCAGTATTTTCAGAGAGAAAGGTGTAGGCTAATTTTCTATAATATTTTCTGAGAGGATTTCCCTCCCATTCCCTCCCTCCACTTTCTTTCTCATAAGCTGATTGTATTGATTTTATTGGTAAATAAGAGTTAAATTTTATAATATAAATGGGTGTGTCATTGTTATACATTTATAATATTATTTTGGTTTTAAGCGCAGGTTGCACTAAGCTGCTGAAATGATTTTTTTCTCAAACTATGGCTAAATAAGATGACTGATGGAACTTTTTTCTCCTAAAGTCTTATGAAACTTAATTAGCAAGATCAAAGGCTACAAGAGCTTAATAGCCACAATCACATTTAGTAGATGCCTTGTTAGTAATTTAAAGTGTAATCTCTATACAAGTCAAAAACAGAGACCAATGTTGTTTTAGGAGATTTAATTTAAGTTTTTTTCTTTAATAAACGTAATGGAAAACCTTAAGTGCTGCTATAGAGCACTATTTCAAAATAAGCTCCTTAGCAAAATAAATGAAAGACATGTAGAAACCTGAAGAAGCATTAGTTTTGAGAGCCAAGGTGTCTGTAAAACTCAGTATGGAAATCTCTCTTTCTTTCATTTCGTATAAAGACCATTTTGTGTGAAATAAAGGAAAGTATTGGCATCGCTTGAATTCATTATTCATTAAATTTAACTATTTTTGGCTTCGCATGTACTGATTTCCTAATCTGTAATGCCTGCTAAAATATTTTCATTAAGATGTGTTATTTTGGGTAGGAAAAGGACCTTCCAATTTTAGGACTCAGAACATTCAATTTGGAGTATATATAAAGTCAGGAATAAATACAGTCAGCATTATTAAACATAAACCTTGCTACTGCCCTCCTTCAGCTGCAAGTTTTGATTGTGTAATTCATTCTTGTTTATCCCCTTTGCATTTCTAAAGCAACTATATCTGAGGATTTTATGTGTTTGGTTGAAATGCCCCAGTAGAACAAAAGAGAAGCATTTGTAAATTTTTTTGAAGGCTGTGTGTAGTGATGAGGAATTGAGAAATGGGCAGCCTTGTTTGCAAAGCAGTTAAAAAATATATCTTTTTATGTGTTCAAATGTGTGTGCAAACATATGTTTGATGCATGTCCCATTTTAAAAGACATTAAGCCCCATCTGATTCCCCATATTCACCTAAAATGGGGTGGCAGATGATAATCTCTTCTCAAAAATTAGTTGATATGAAGCAATGTAGAGAGCAGAAATGTGCAGCCTCATCTTAAAAAAAAAGTCCATGTTATTTTTGAGTCACCCATGTGGATTTTTATAAAATATAAGTAGACAAATGTAGCCATCACATGCCAATTACACATATTATATAAGAGCTAGGGTAATGGATATGCTCCGTATTTTAAGGGATACTATTTTGCAGTTGCACACTGCCACATAGGAAATTCAAAGAAAACCAAAAATAGTCTATGAAAAAAACAAAATTAAACTAAGCTTATTTTTGTTTCCAAACTAGGCTTATTCTTAGCAATTTTAAAACATTTTGTTCAGTAGTTCTCATCAGGACTTAAATTTGTCTTATTCAGACTATTAATTCAGAAGATCCCCAAACTTTCTGCTTATGCAATTGAATATCAGACAAGGTGTGTATTTCTGTTGACCATTTTTCAGAATTCTATTATATACTTGAAGGATAGCATTGCAACTTCTGAATCTTTGATCTAACGTTAAGACTGTTTAACACATTTTGTAAAGACAATGAAAATAGAAAAGTTACAAATTAACTCTAAGTTTTTCATTTCTAACATTTTTAAACAAACATGTTAGTTTTGTATGAAGGTGAACCAAAGCTGAAATGTTTTTTTAGAATTGGAAGAGTCATTTTCTTTAGTATTAGTTATATTTAATACAGACAAATGAAACAAATACCTAGTCATTTCATACTGATTTTACTTATTCATTCATTGAACGAATATGAATTATTTACTCTGTGACAAGGTATTATACCTGTATCTCTGGATGCATAACAAAGGTTTAGCTACTCAATATTTTCTGGAACCTAAGAACTAATTCTCCTTGTCAGTGTGAAGTAAGATTGTTTGGTGCATATCCCAAGTAAAAGGAAAAAAAGGGCAAACAAAACAAACATGTATGCCAATGAATTACAAAAACTACTATTTAACTGGGTTGGGACCAAAGGTTGTTAGGGCTGTTGGCCACAACTATCTGAAAAGAGCCCAAAATGTCAAGCTGACCTCTTAATGGTGAGTGGGTGAAAACCAAGGTTCAGTGGTTACTTCTTGCTGCACATTAAAACATTTGGATGTCTGTCCAACATTTTTAGTTACAGCTTTTTCTTCTATTAACATAGTTTAGCAAAGCGTAAAGTAGAAGTTGAATATGTATGGTTTTATTTTTATCATTATATTAAACAAATGAAAGCAGTCCATATTTTGAATGTACTCCCTTTTCTTGAGTTCATGTAAGGCTAAAGTAGCTTGGCTTTAGTTATTTATGAATCACTGTTGATAGCAAGAATGAGGATGTTGTGAATTCAGAGGGACAGAAAACCTGAGCGATAGAAAATAGATAAGATCATTATAGGCTGTGATGTGCTCTGTGAAAGACAGAAATGGGGGATGCGAATGATGGTAATGGGCTGGAAGGGGGTGGGAATGAGGCCCAAAAGAAGCTCTCCGAGGAGGCAATCTATCACCTGAGGTCCCAAGGATGAGAAGCCCTGCGAAGAACCAGGGGAAGAGTCTCTCAGGTAGACAGAACTAAGAGTGCAAGAATATGAAGTGAAAGGAGCTTGGTTAGAAACAGGAAGGACAGAAGCTGAGACTCCCTTAGAAAGGATCTTTCTGACTTAGGTAATTTCACATCCAAAGGCAAGTGCCCTGCTGTCACGCAGGATAGCCTGGGCTGTGCTACAGGAATTGACCACCCCCAAACGCAGCCACTCCAAACAACTAGATTCATTTCTCACTCACTCTGTACGTCCATCACCGCTGGCTAGGTGCTCTGCTCTGTGTGCTCCTCCCGCCATGCCCCTTGCAGACAAGAGTGTCATTACCTGGAACACAGCGGTTACTGCGGCAGCGGAAGAAGAAAGCTTGGCACCTCGGAGCTATTAGAGCTTAGCACATATCACTTCCACTCACATTTCATTGGCCAAAGCAGTGACTAATCTCAAGTCAGCAATGACGTGTGGTTCTTCAGCATGCCTGGAACACGAGTAGAACTGGAAGTATTGAAGAGTGGTTGTAAAATCTTCTGTGGGGGTCAGTGAGTGACCTGGAATTGCATGTACAAGTTGTGAGTGTGTGTCCGGCAGGGAAGAGGGGGAGCGGGGAGGGTGCATGTCTTCAGGGAAGAGGTCCATTGCTTTAATCAGATTCCCAAAGGAATCTGTGACACAACAATGATTAAAAACCACTTGGACCAGTTGAAAACTGTCATGTAAACAGATAATTGCTATACAAGGCAATTTGCAGCATGAGTGAAAGGCTGCAGTGATTAAAACATTGTGAGTGGGGGGTGTGTGCACGTGTGCATGTGCGCGCAAGTGTGTGTGTATGGCAACAAAGACAAAGTTGAGCAAATGTGTAGACCAAAGGGTGAAAGGCAGGGAGCAGAGAGCAGTGGATTAAAGACACCAAAGAGATAGGAGAAATTACTGAAGTCCCCAAAGGTGCTAGTCCTCAAAGGAGATAGTGTCCACTGTTCTCTAGAAATGTTAACTGTGGAGATCAGATAATTCTCTGATGCAAGAGGAAGGGAGGGAAAAGGTAGTTGTCCCCATGGGTCAGGCTGCAGGCAGAGGGGAAAGAGAGGACCTCCGTTTTGTCTGATAGACAAGAGCATCTACTTAGAATGAGGGGATTGTAGAGCATGTTGACAATTCAGAACAGCTGTAGGGGAAATCTGAAAAGGAGCTGACGGGAGACAAATGAAAGGGCTGCCAGTAGCAGTGAGGGCTCAGCTGATGTTGGAGAACATAGATTTGGTGCAGCGCCAGTAAACAGAGTTATGGGATTTTTTTCCGTCATCCACGCTCAGCTGCCTGGAAGCAGGAGCTGAGAAAGTTAACGATTGGACTAATTCTGGGCTGGGGATTGGCAGAACAGGTGCAGTAGTATGCTTTGTTGATAATATGAAGTTCAAGAATCTCTGCACAGGCAAAAAGGACTAATTTTGCTTTTAATTTTAAAAATTAAGCTGGTCAGTAATGGTGAGAAGCTGCTTTACACCTGTAGTTATTCTTTGTGAATCACGGTTCCCATTTCTTGTACAACTTGGTTCTGTTTTGAGTTCACAGCTGATAAAGCCAATATCACTAGGATGGTTAAGGATATGCAGTAGAGCTTCTCTTTTGTTGCCTAAGTAAGATTAATCATGCTATAGCCACAGAAGATTTTATATGTTCCTAATACTCCCTTACTTCCCTAGTAAAATCTGATGGAAGAAAGGTAAAAGAGAAAAAAATTAAAGCTCTAAAAATATAAATACATATTCAGAGACAGATTGCTTAGCTAAGCATCTTGTTATTAATTAGTATGTTGTATATTTTGCTGCCTTGGCTGATACTAAGACATTGTATTTAGGGAAACCATTAAATGAGGACAAAAGGAAAACATCTGGAATAGCTTAGCTCCAAAGCAGAGTGTGGTGTGAAATAGCATTGTATTGTGCTTCTCTTTCCCCCATTGCCTGCCAAATCCCCGAAATTTCTCCGATTTCACTGAGGTTACATCAGAAGCCTTGGATAACAAACAGTGTTGCTGTTTGTAAAGGGTCCATAGGCATACTTAAGGCAAGCACAGCCCTAATAATCATTCTTCTGGCTTCCTTGAAACCTGTCATTTTACTTTCCATTTCCTCGGGTGGAGATTTTGTCTCTAAAGTGTCTATTGATGACTGACAGGCAAGGTGAGCAAGCCTGATAATTTAGAGCTATGTTTGAGGCTGAAATTAAATGAGACGTTTCACATCCGTCTTCCACAGAAAGAAGTTAGCTAGAGGAGGCAAACAAGTTAAAATTCTAACAAGAGATTGTTGCTACAAATGGCTCTTCCCCAGAAGACCCTGTCTCAGAGTTTTGGTTGTTGATAACTAGCAGGTTTTGTCTCCAGGAAAGAAGTTTCTATTTGCTTCTGGCCTGCCAACTTATAGAAGGTCTTCAGCTGAGGCAGTGCTGCCAGAATGAATAGCTGGAGAATCTACTCAACTCTCTATTTATTTTAGAGTATGATAATTTGAGGGGAAATTAAAATTGCCAGTTTTCCATTACACATGAAAGCTCTTGGTGCTGGCTATCTCATCAGACCTCACAAATATACTTCTGCAGAAAATCTTGTAAACAGATGGAAAAGTCAAGAAAAGGGGGGATCAGTGTCTTGTCAAAGGCCACACAAGTGTGTTCAGGGCAGGACTGGGCACCTGTACGTCCTGAATTATCTAACCAAGAACTTCCTGTTCTAGCCCTGGACGGGGCAGCTTGCAGATGCTGAGATCACAGAGTAAACACCAAGCAGAGGGCTAATTATATGAGGGGCAAGGATAATAGATTTTTGTTTAATGTTTTTATTTCTGAATGAGAGAGAGAGTGACAGCGTGAGCAGGGGAGAGTCAGAGAGACAGAGAATCCAAAACAGGCTCCAGGCTCTGAGCTAGCTGCCAGCACAGAGTCCAACCCGGGGCTCAAACCCATGAACCATGAGATCATGACCTGAGCTAAAGTTGGGTGCTTAACCAACGGAGCCACCCCGGCGCCCCAGGATAATAGATTTTATACGTGCACATGTTGACTGCAACAAGCTGTTTAACTACAGGAACTCTAAGAGCAAGGGCTTTCTGTTCATCGTAGCAAATGGAACCACGCTCACTGCCTGGTGGAGAAGTAGACATCCAATCAATGGAGAATACTGTCTAATACAGTCAGAGCCTTTAAAACAGACTAAAATAATTTAATTTCTCTGCTCAAAATGTTGCCATGGCTTCTCATTCCCCTCCGAGTCAAAGTCAAAGCCCTGACCTAGGTGCTTTGCTCTTTGCTGCCTGTGGGGCTGTGTTTCCTACTCTTCATTTCCCCTTCTCTCCCCGTGCACTCTCATCTCACTCCTTTCCCAGGACCATTGGCTGTTTTTTAGCCCTGGGCCCTTACTCTATATCCTAAAAAGGTCACCTCCCTTACTTCTTTAAAGACTTTGCCCAAATGTCACTTTTCATTGTCTTATTCCCACTACTCTTTTAAAAATCAGAGGCCCCTACCCACCTGTGCTCCTGAGCTCCTTCAGCCTGCTGTTTCTTTCATAGCACTTACCACCTTCTGACTCTAAATATGTCATGTCTTTGTTATATTGATGTTTCGTTGTCTGTGTCTCTTTTGTTAAGACGTTAGCCTACAAGAGTGAAGGATTTTTGTCTTCTTTTTTTTCTTTTGCTAATATCCCTAGTGTTCTATCCAGTGCCTGACACATAGAGAATTCTCTGTAGGTAATTGTTGAATGAATAAATTAATTAAAGTGTATTAATGAATCAAGTGAGTAGATGGAGAGTGAAAAGGATACACCATGAAAGCTGGCTATAAAGGTGAACCATCAGTTGTGGTATATTTATAGAGGGAAACATTCATTTTCCTATTCAAAAGCTCTTGCAGTTCATGATGAGCTTGGCCAACTTTCAGAGTCAAGGCTGCATACATCCAACCTATTAACTGTCAAGCTCTCTTGTTAATGTGTAGTTCAATCCCTGATGAATTAAGACCAACAGCACAAGTGTGGTTTGGTATTTCCCAAAGTGGGGTATGAGGCTCTTTGCATTAAAATTGCTTGGTTAATGTTAAGGTTCTCAAGCCTTATCCAGTTTACTGAATAATCTCTGTGAGAGGTTATTATTAGATCCCCAGGTGATCCAAACGCATGCTAAAATTTGAGAATTACTAGTACATAGAAAACCTATAGAAAATGATGGGGCTGTAGTAGCATAGGACCTCCCACTGCAGTATCTTTGTTCCATAGGATGTTGATAAGATCGCAATTAAAAAGTGTTCATTGAATTAATAATGATAACCGAGTTAAATAGGTTTTTTGGGTTTTTTTTTTTTTTTTGGTAATAAGAATTCTCAGAACATTTATTAAGCTGATATCATTGTGAATTCCCAATAGTAAGATATAGAGTATAGCATCCCAGTTTTATTTCATTGTGGGTGTCTCTTTTTAAGGTACTTCTTATTATCTTTTTTATAAAAGGTGAAAAATTTATGCGATCTGAAGAGAAACCAGAATATACTTCTTATTACCTTTTGGGGGTGAGTTGTTTTTTTCTTTTAAGAAAAAGTCTGAGCATTGCTATTATTAGTAACAGCGAGGATTCATTCCTAATTCTAAAAATTTCAAATTTTCCATAATTCTGTTGTCTTTTTTATTAACTCTCCTTAGTTATAATCTAATTGGGATGTTTTACTCCCCTGAGAAAAGTTATGAAATAGTATATCTGCATTTCATGGTTCCCAGGACTCACCCTTGCAAATGAAAAATGTATTTCTGTGTGTGTGTGTGTGTGTGTGTGTGTGTGTGTGAAAGAGAGAGAGAGGTGGGGTGGGAAGTAATGCCAGTTCAGAGGGCACACAGAATGGCTTATGTACATACCCTGAAGGAGTTGGATCTGGTTGTTAAAGAAAAATTTGTGGATTAGCACATGGGGGTGTGCTGTGTTCTATGTTAGTGGGATGCACATGTATAAATACCTCACTTGGGCATAAGCACATCTGAGGCCTGTTCTTCTGTATTGATCACCACTAATCTATTCCTTCTGTCACTTTCCATTCCTTTGGCATGGCCCCTGGAAACGAGATAGGTATGTGCCTGGAATAAACTGCCTTCTCTCCTTTGGAAAGCCACTGGAGGTCTACAGCACATTACATCCTTCCGTGTAATAGAAGTATCCACACATGGGCAATCGCTGTCTACAGATGTAATGAACCAAGTGGGAGGTAATGAGAAGTGACTGTCACACCATCTCTAGGGCCCTGTTCCTCCCGCCACACAATTATACTGTGACCCTAGAGAAACTAAGACTGTAGCATTCTTCCCCCATCCTAATGGTCTTAAAATCAGGCCTAGCTTACCAGGGGGAGCTGAAATGCAGCATTATTCATTTGACAGTCAGAGGATATCCAAGGAAATATATGATTATAATACAGGAGGCTGTTCTATACACAATCACGCACTGTTTCCACAGTTCTGACTTGGCTTCCTGCCTGAAAGATGCCAGTAGCCTAAGACAGTCCTTTCCTGCTTTTCCCTGGCATGTGTTTTTGGGGTGAGAACTGTTCCTTCTTTCAGGCCAGGAGAGTCTAGGGATCAGGCGGGTGGGCAAAGCTTCATTTCTGTTAGAGGAATACATGCTGAAGCTTTACAAAAAGAAACCCCTCTCTTTTAAATAATGGTGATAAATGCAGTGAGAACAGCTCCTGGGTGCTATGTCTCACCAGTCTTCGGAGTTGCGTTTTACAGCCGGCATTGATCACAGTGACCGTTTCCACTGGCTCATTCCTGTGGTGGGAAGAGCGGTGGCCTGAGTTGCAGAAAAGGTAGAGGGTCGCCTGCTGAGTCAACTTTCAGAGAGCCTACAGGAAGCGCAAAAAAGGTGGAAGCCTTTTAAAATTCCTTCCATTGTCTTCACTTTGCTCATAGAGCTGAGGCTTGCCCCAGCTCGGAGGGAAGCCTGCCAACTGCTTGCTGAATAGTGAATGGGAACAAGCTGGGCTGCTGTGTTGCTTGGCAGAGAGAGAATAGCAGCACAGGCTGGCGGCTGGCTGCACGACGCCATTTCCACTCCTCTGTGCCTCTGCCTGCAGGAAGCCCCCAGGTGGCATCAGGGAGAATTAGTGTGTAAATCACAGGGCCTGCTAATTTCTCACCACTTCATTAGCTGACAGTTCAATGAAAGCGCTCTCCCGCCATTCACCTCACGTCTGCGGTGCCGATGCTTCTCATCAGCAGAAGCAGAGTTCAGTCGTGCTGTGTTGACACGCTTGTGACTTTTTGGTCGCCCCCCTCAGCGTGTGCGAGTCTATTCTCTGACCCTGCCACTGGCAAAGACTTCCTTGGGCGTCCCTGCAACACCTACCTCAAATTTCCTCTTGATTCAGACTTGGTTTTGCATTGCCAGGAAAAGCCGGGCATTTTCTTGATCCTGTCTGTGTCTTTTTACAGAATGGGTTGAGGCTCTACCACAAAGTGTTTAAAAAAATACTCTATATTTTAAAGGACTCTCCCTTGCAGCATTGCTAATAGCAATTATTTTTGACAGCTTAATATGTGCCAGGTATTGCACTTTACAGGCGACTGAATCCTGTTACTTCTATTTTATGCGAGAGGAAACAGAGACAGAGAGATTCATTTTGTTACCTAGGACACACAGCACTGAAATAGAGAAGTCTGGATCCAAAGCCTACAGTCTAAAGAGTAAGACATTTTGCCTTAGCCAATTACTTAGTTAATTCCTGGATTAATTCAACAAACATTAGTGCAGCACCAGATAAGTATCATTTATTATGCCAGAGTTTAACATATTACAGTTTAGCGATCCTTTGATTTTTATTTCCATCACACAGAAGGTATTTATCGAACACCCCTTATGTCTCTAGAGCTGTGCGCATGTAGATGCAAGGGAAATACAAGGTGTGACCTTGCCATTGAGAAGTTTGTAGACATGTAGACCAGGGGGTGACAGATTTTTCTTTATAAAGGGGCAGATAGTAAATATTTTTGTAATGATGTTCAGGTGATCTCTGTCCCAATAAGTATGAAAGCCGCCATAGACAGTATACAAGTAAACAGGCATGTCTATATTTAATAAAACTTGACAAAAATAAGTAGCAGGCCATATTTGGCTCGTGGGCTGCCTGCCATCTAGGATAAAACCAGCCCTAAGAGAACCATATAGAAGAAACAGTAAATAATAATTGTGTAACTAAAAGCTGAACTGTGTGTTCCTGCCAATGAGGTGCGCAAATGAAATCATGTCAGAGAGCAAAGAGAACTGTGTGCATTTTTAGTGGTTAGGCAAATAGTTTCTAGAGATGGAGCAAGAATCTTTCTTAAAGTGGGAAACCTCTGATAAGTCCCTGGGAGATGGGGAGGTGGGTTTCATGAACAAGCCCGTTGTTGTTAGTACTGTGTATAGCAGTCAAGTTGGTAGCCTAATATCCTTTGTCTCTTCCTTCCTTGCTATCAGAGCCCAAAATCTGTTTGGTATCACTACGTGCTCAGCTCCAAAGACACACTAGTTAAAGGCAATCTTAACAGTTGTATTCTCTAATTTCGCAGCCATCTGATCCGATTCTGATAAATTAGAAGTAGAGGATGCCTACTACACAGAGCGGGGTGGGGATGGAGGTCTGTGGTCTTTTTGATCGAAGGGGCAGACAAAGCTAGTGCCACCCATCCCGCCTGTTTTCCTGCCACAACATGAATGTGAAGATGAGCTGGGGCAGCTGTCTTGGGGCCTCGAAGGAGTAAGCCAGCATGTTTTAGATAGGGGATGGAGGCAGAGAGGAGGAGACTGAGCTAATGCTCAGGTGCTGGGCTGCCTACCTCTAGCCTCTTAACAATTAACTAAATGTTTTCAACATTTTCAGTCACTGTTGTTAAATTAGCAAATGTGTCTTTTCACGTATTTCTGGAGAACTACCTAGAAATTCTAGAAGTTTCCCATTTTCTTGGATATCTCAGAAAATTGTGCTAAATCAGATGAGAATAATTTCTGATACTTTTCACTTTTGTGGTATTTCCTTCTCCATAATACACTAATTAGGAGGGAAAAACAGAAGAGTATCAGCTCATTTTCATTTAAATATTAGTGTAAATGTTTTAAAATATGTATGACAGGGGTTAATGGTGATTGTGGGTGGGTAACTAGTGCCTCTAGGTGTTAGGATCAGGAGTGTGGGGTTTGTTTGTTTATTTTTTTTTTTTTTTTGCTTTATTTTTATAACTTTTCCATAGGGAATATGTAAACAGAAATTTGAAAACGGCTCTGACGACACCAAACTAATCTTATTATGGTAAGCTTCTTTTCTGGCTGACGCCGTTTTGCTATCCTTCTTTTCTATCTGGCTTTCTAAGCTCACCTCTTAATTTTCTTTCCCATATTGCTGTTTTTTATTCACTTGTTTTATAAATGGCCCTTCTACACATATTCCATTTTAATGTAGTCCGTAGGATGATGTTGCAAGTATGAGTATGGAGCCCTTGAAGTCTGAGTCTTATTTTAAGAAGTTTCACCCAGTCGTCTTCTATAGTCATTCATCCATTTAAAAATATTAATTGGCTCTTATGTGCCAGCCATGGTTTCATGTGCCATCAAATTAGGAGGAACAAACATTTGAAACCTTGTGTTATTCTCTTTTACCCCCTTTCCGGTGGGCCATCACACAGCAACTCATTCTGTAAGACCCAACATAAGTGCTATTTCCTTTATGAAACTAGAAGTGACCAACCCTTTGGCTATTTTTATAGTAATAGTATGTTACGTTTCTTGGTTTACATCCTTGTCTGGGTGGATTCCTCTAGGGGAGCTACTGTGTCATTTTAACCTTCCCTTAATGTCCAGCCCAGTGTTGCCCCCTTTAAACAGCCATACCTGTGTCTACAGTAAGGGCTACAGACCACATAAATTGCGTGCTCACATACCTGCTTTCTGTGGAGAATGTCCTGGACCTGGCCTATATCTTGTCATACCTTGTTGCCAATGACATTTATTGTTGTCTTTTTTTTTTTTTCCTCACCATTCTTCAAGTATGCTTCGCTCTTTTTCTTTTCCAGACCTCCTCACATGTGTCCCCTCCCAGACTTTCTTACTTTGACAGGGAGGCTTATACAGAGGGACCTAGAGACTGATTATATCTGCAACCAGCAAGCCCTCAGTAATGCATTTAATAAATAAGTGGAGGGGAAAGTGAATGTTCATGGAGATGTGCATTGAAAAGTGCTTTTTCTAGTAAATTTGGAGTGAAAGAAAACCAGTACGATACTATTGGCTGCTGGTGGTATTTCTCGCAATGTGGGAAAGCACATGAAATAGAGGCCTGAAAGCTCCACCGTGGCACATGAAGCCAGTATTCTGGTCACCCAGTCCCTCCGCACCACATTCTTATTGGTATAGGAACCCTCTTTAAGAAGAAAAATAAGGAAAATAAGAAAACACAACTCTTTCCCAACTCAAGTTAGATCAGGAAATTGTGGCAATTTCTGGAATGTCAAGAATAAAAATAAGGAAGGAAGAATTAATCCTGCTAGCCCCAAATGAGAAGCTGTCACCACCAAAGCTGTAACTCTCTAAATGAATGTAACACCTCTGAAAACTCTCACAACTGTGCCAAGTATTTACATGTTCTCTGTGAATGTGGCATCTCACAGCAAGTGGTTTTGGTTGTGAAGCACACCATCTGTGTGATTACCCACCCCTTGCTAGAGTACTCTGAACTCAGCAGTTGTACAACAGATGCATTTAAATATACAGTATTCCTCCTCGCATAGTTCAGAATGGGTGTTAGGAACTGAGGGAAAACAACCAGCTTCCTTGAAACTCAGGCTCCATCTGACATATTTCCAGACACCTTCCATAATGGTGTAATTCTGGATGATAACAGTATCAGAATTGATTTGCTGATAAATGGGTCAGCTTGACCCGGCACACCAGTACTGCCTTGACAATCATTGAGTCACTCAATTTGGAAGGTGAAACCAGATCACTGTTTGGTTTTCATTTAAGTGGACGTCTGTGTAGTCTTGGGAAAAACAAGTCTATAAATGTCCAATTGTATGCACTCCAGATAGATGAATAAAAATGGTGTCATTGCAATTCATCACCATTGTTTTAGTGGCCGTGCATCTTTGGAAAAATGACTAGATAGTTTTTGATGAAAATATGAAATCAAGAATAATAGATTGCATTCTGTCCTTCATATTTGGCTTGTTTGAATATTCCACAGGCATTTACCAAGGTATTTTATTTAGGGATTAAGTCACCCTAATTGTAGGAATGAGATCTAAAGTTGCATTTATCAGAATGTGCATATTAGAAAAGGCTGTTTGGCCCTCCTGACTCATATAGATGAGGTGGCCTCGTGGCCTTTCAGGCCGGTCCTAAGCCATGCTGGGTGAGGGATGGGCATTTCTTACCTAAAAGGGGGAGCTTTTCCACTTTGTCAACAGGCCCCTCTTCTGTTTTTCCCGGTAGTGGTGTGTATGGGAGACGGAGGTATGGTCAACACCGAAGCAGCACACTCAAGGGATGAAGTGATGTAACCTGCAGAATTTGAGGGGGGGAAAAAAAGGATGAGGGCTTTGTTATCCTCCTATGTGATAAAATCCCAAACAATAAAGTTAACATGACCAGAAGATGAATTGTCATTAATATTTTCTGAACACTCCAGATAAGACTTGCGTTCTGTTCATCATCATAAAGCACAGTCACTGGAAACCAGTATTCATGGGAGGCTCCGTGGGTGCGGAAGCATTTTTCGTGATGTGACCAGCATTCTATAAATAATATTGGGATATTGCAGAGGTAAGGATATCTATATTATACTATTACAAAAATATTCAAAAAGCCTTGGCGTTGTGAGTGATAACAGCATTGCTGCTTTTTTTGTCTCAGTGGCGAAAAATAAAAACATAATTATTTTGAACTCAAATTAGGTCAGGAACTGGCAATAGTTTCTGGAATGTCAAGAATAAAAATAAGAAATGAAGAAAAACTCCTTTTAGCACAAAATGAGGAGTGGTCACCATCAAAAGATGATGGCAAGATGGTTACCAGACCTGAATTGGAAGAGGAGGAGCCTGGACCCTAGGAAAAATCTTAACTGTTCTGATTGGAAAAGAAATAAATAAATGAGTCTATCTTTTCTACCTATGATTTTAAGTTTTGTTTGTAAATCAGTATACATCATGTGAGCCTATGGATTCTTTTTTTTAAATATAATTTATTGTCAAGTTAGCTAACATACAGTGTATGCAGTGTGCTCTTGGCTTCGAGAGTAGATTACCACAATTCATTTCTTATGTACAACACCCAGTGCTCATCCCAACAAATGCCCTCCTCAATGCCCATCATCCATTTTCCAATCTCCCCTTTCTTCACTCATCAACCCTCAGTTTGAAGAGTCTCTTATGGTTTGCCTCCCTCTCTGTTTGAAAGTATTTTTCCCCTCCCCTTCCCCCATGGTCTTCTTAATAAATTTTTAATCAAACTGCTTATGTTGATAGGGGCTCCTAAAAAAAAGCTACTTGCCCACAACCCAACACATCCAAGTTGTGGCCCTGACCAGGAGAGTGAGAGTAAAGACTTTGAACTGTATTTCAGAGCCAACAAGTAAACTATGGAAGGATATTTAGCATAATGTAACAACCCGATTGTATTTCGAATTATAATATGCAAAGAGACTGCAAGGTGATTTAGTGTCCATGAAAGTAGCAGTCACAAGCCCAGGAAGGTTGGGAGACCAACACCGTGCCCATGGTGGCTTCACTGAGCCAGGTGGAGGGATGGAAGTTTCTGAACAGAAATGGTGACATCTGAGGAAGAAAGATTTTTTTTTTGAGGAGAAAGAAAATGTATTTGGAGTTTTATACTTGGGAACATGGCTTATTTAATTTGAATTTTAAGAATGATGACTCTGGTACAGTGTCTAATTACATTTTGCTTGCACTGAAATCCAAAGGTCTTTTGGCTGCAAATTTCTCAGAAACATTAATTCAATTGTTGAACAATCAGAAAGTTTATTTAGACATTCAGCAGAACTTTCTCGACCTGCCCTTAAGCATTTCCAAATCCTTTAATTCAGTTTCCCACCATAAGTAGAGAAATGGTCTGGCTTTTCTGTATTTAGACTTACCATCCTCATCTGGATACAGCACAATTTTGAGATCTAACAGAAGACTATTGGTAAAAAAAACAAACAATAGCCAGGCAGTTTTGATGTTTCTGGCTTGTTTCTGCTGAGGGATATGAAATTCAGACCACATCACCAAATGATTATTCAGATCGCACCCCTTTAATCTTGCACTCCCCTAGAATGGAAACAGGCCTGAGCAATGTTCCCATGTGGGGAGAGGAACATTGCAAAGAGTGAGAGAAAGGTATCCTGGAGTATGTGTGTAGACGTGTTTATATGTACGTGTGAGAGCGAGCAAGCACAGAGCTCCAGGATCTCACCAAGTGGAAAGTGCTGACAGTGACCAACAATTCAATATAACGCAAGGGCATGGGAGATAAAAATAGTTATCAGTGGTTATTAAAATTTCACTAACAATTATGCTGTTGTAAGAAAGGTCTCAGATAGACTTGGCAACTAAGATTCACTTAGAATGCTTGTTTTCTTACCATGTTGTAAATTTGTGCATTTGATGACTAATTTGGCAAAATTCTGGGAAGTACTATATGCTATTCAATGTCACTTAGGTGACAGTGGAAGGATTCTACTTACAAAGAATCCTAACGTATTGGGTTACTTTGGATTCTTTTTATTTAGTAATAGACTGATATATTAAAATTCTAAATTAATGTTTGGGGAAGAATTCAAATAATAACAGACTATCTAGCTTTCTTTTTTGAAGTCTAAAACCTTTTTTCTTTAGCATTTTCAGGACATTGTTATTAAAAGTAATAATGCTTTGGTGAGGAACAAATTGGACAGAGTTTAAGGGATTTTCATAAATCATTTATTTAATGTCTAAGCCAGAAGTAGGAGAAATACGAGAAGTGGGAACTCCAGGACATTTCTACTAGATCATACTTTTCCTCTATTTGCTCTGATTTTCAATTCAACTTAAAAATTATATGTAGTAGGTGATATTTCACAGACCTAAAATTAAAATTAATTTGACCTCAGTTTAGAGACCCTTGAAAAAGATTTAATTATCTCATTGTTTGAATTTGGTAATTACTAAGAGCAAAACTTTTGCTTGTGATGATCCTCAGGGTTTCCCTTTTACTCAAAAGGAAAGATTCTTTGAGGTTTAAAATAAGAGTAAATGATTTAAAACTCGGCCTCCTATACTAATGTCAGATAGTTAACTAAGCTGTATAATGGGAACATGCACTGACTAGATAAATAATTCTAGACCCATTCTCCCAGTATCTAATTAGTTGTTTTAGGAAAGTCTTTCTTTCTTACCCTCCCCTTCCTTCCCCTCCTCTCCTCTCTCCTCTTCCTTCTTCTTCCCCCTTCTTCTTCCTCCTTTTATTTATGAATCCCACTGTTCTCATCTGACAAAAGATTGGGAATAATAAGACCTACCACATAGCTGTCACAGAGAGCTATTGGTATGATGGTATGAGACATGTAAATAGTTGGATACCTTTCCACCAGTCTTAGTAAATAGTATTCTTATCCAGCCCATTCTTCAGTAAAATCTTTTTGAGTCTCTCCGATGCTTTTCTTCTCCCCCAAACCTACCCAACTGCATGTCCTTCACAATATCCTTTACATTTATTTATTTATTTCCTTTTCCACTGCTATCATTCCATTACAGGTCATCCAGACAACCGTAACTCCCTCTAATTCGTCCCCTTGCTTCTCTCCCTTTTCCTCATTGAATATAAGGTTTAGCAGCCCAAATAATCATTTAAAAACACAAATCAGGTCCTTTCCATATTTTAAAGCCCCCAGTGGCTTCCCATTAGTCTCAGAAAAAAGATGCCGAATGCTTAACATGGCCTAGTTGACTTAAGGTGGCCACACACATTCTTTGACCTTCATCCCTTAGAGTGGAGATGTCTGATTCTCTTCCCATCGAATCTGGGCTGGCCTTATTGCCTTTTTGATTAACAAAAAGTGGGGGAAGGAATTTTCTGAGACTTCAAAGAGAGGTCATATAGAAAGCTTGAAATGTGGATCAAGGATTACTTTGGGGGAAGGCAGCCTTTGTGTAAGAAGACTAACAACCATGAGACAGCCATGCTGTCATCTTGTGAAAACAGTCCATTTAGAGAAGCCCTAGAATGTGAGATGCCATGTAAAGAAAGAGGCCTAGGAGCACTGAGGCATCAGACACTGGATGAAGAAATAATCAGGAGGTGGGTCTTGCAGCTGTAGCTGCCCCAGCTAATACCACATAGCTCAGAGAGAGATTTACTGGAAGAACGTTCCCATATTCCTCATCTCCAAACTGAACAAAATACAACCTTTGCTTTAAGCTGCTATATTTTGAGGGTGATTTTACAGAAATCAGTAGCCCGGTCACTTCCAATAACCTAAACATGTGGTTCTTTAATCTATCTCGGAGTTCATCCCCTTCTGTTTTCCCTCTTGCTTACTGCCCAGCAGCCACACTAGCTTCTCTGAAGGTCAAGTGTTTTCCTGTGCCAACACTTGGGTACTTACTGTACCCGCTGCATGAACTCTGACCCCAAATCATTTCATCAATATCTTTTCTTGTAACGGAGCTCGAGTGTCCTTTTTTGTTAGGCCTTCCAGATCACTCAAATTAAATTAGCCTCATTTTCCCCATATCATTTTAGTTAATCATTGTTCTTTATTTTTCATAGCTCTTCTGACTATCTAAAATGATTTTGTTTATTTCCCACTGACTGATTCTTTTGATAATTCTTTTATAGACTTTTGAGACCAGGGGTCTTATCTGTGTGTTTCACAAATGTGCCCCTAGTGCCTTTTGTGCTCAATATAAATTTTTATTAATTTATTTTAGAGAGAGAGAGAGAGAGAGAGAATGAGCGGGAGAGGGACAGAAAGAGGAAGAGAGAGAATCCCAAGCAGGCTCTATGCTGTCAGTGTGGAGCCCAATGTGAGGCTCGAACTCACCAACCGTGAGATCATGACCTGAGCTGAAAACAAGAGTTGGATGCTTAACTGACTGAGCCACCAGGCACCCCTCATTATAATATTTTAAGTGAATGAATGTAAAAGAGTTTCAAACTTATAGGGTTTCATTATTATTGCATATCAGGAAACTGTTGCATGAAACCACTGAATGCTGGACAAAATACAGACCGGGATATGCTCAGACATAAACCACTAAGATATACCAATAAGATATAGAAAGTTAGAGTTCTCTAGAATTTTATAGAATTATAATTATCCCACAATACCAGTGCCTCAATTCTACTTGAGTTGATCATAGCAGTACATTTCCATGCTAACACCTCCTTTAGAAAATTGACAGTTGGGTTGTACGATTTTTCTATTCCCCCTTGGAACCTGGCTCAGTCTCCGGTCTTTCAGCATCTGTTTTTTAGTGATAAAATGAAGAATAAGGTATTCTTTTTGCTTTGTGTATCCATAAAGTCATTGGCCAGAGAGTCCAAGAGAATTAAGCATTTCATGAAAAGGGAATGGCCCCTTTCAGAGAAGTGAGAATGGGCTCACAGTCCACTTCATGAGAGCTTCTGGTTTGCTTTACATTTAACACCCAGTGATCACTTGGGAGAAGACTGTTGTTAATCAATAGTATTTAAGCTAACCAAGGGGAGAGAGAACATACAGAGCTTACAAAATTTGTAGAAAGAGCATCCCTCCAGAGATTTAAGAGACGAATGTGATTTGATTTGATTTCAACAAACTTATTGGCATGATAAACCCTATAATTGTCAGCATGTATCAGGAGAGTAAGTTTAATACATATTACCGTAGTGCGCATTTTAATATCGTGAGCTAGAGAAACTTACTGACTAGCAAAGAATTGAAATGTAGAAATGGAAATCCAGGCTTTGAGATTCCTAGAATCTCTGAACCATCTTGCATCTTTCTCTCCATCTGCCTGTCAACATGACTTTCTGAAATAACTAATCTCAAAGGAATACTTTAGGGAAAAAAAATCATGTGGATATGTTTTTCCCCCCTAATAAATGCCAATCTTAGGCAGTGTTTTTGTCAGGAGTCTCTGTTCCAGCTTTAAAAGCCAAAAGAAAGATGAAAATGAGTACACCAAAATGTAATTTAAAATGCAAATTCAGATTCTGCAGAAAAGCAGCAAAAGCTAATTGTAGTTTTTCTTCATGCTTGGCTCCGCAGACACAGTGTGTTGTTGTTACCTTCCGCCTGCTGGGGATGTCAGACCACAGCCCCACGGTCACACCATGACCTCGCAGGTAAAATACATTTGACCTAAAAAGCAACCCCCCGAGCCCCAGTCACAGAAATCCATAGGAACTTCACCCTATACAGTACTAGGTAAAAAGGGAACCATATGTGACAGTGGGGCTGTAAATTCATGAGAAATCCCCAGACTAGAAATAGCAGTTACATATTATAAAGAAAGGGCAGCAAATCTATATTCTCCAAGAGCTCACAAAACATAGATTTAAAAAAAATTCAACCCCTGAATTAAAGACCCCCTGAATTAAAGATCTAAATGTTTTTTAGATATCAACATGGTACAGATCTTTCCTACTTAGATGAATTTGGAGTCAGTTCAGTCCCTTTCAGCTTCTTTTTGATTTTGTTCCTGTCGTACCTGGACAGTAGGAGGCTACATATTATGCTGAGCTTGGGTAAATATGTTATTTGCAGTAAAACCTTATTCAGTCTTTTAAATCTTAGGACTCGTTTCCAAAGACTATAAAATTATTTGTGGATTCCAATTTTTTACTCTGTCTGCCTTTTCCTGGAGTGGATGAGTATTGATCAGCCTTTTGTCACAAAATGTGAGCGGTCTTGCACAGAGCTGCTTGAAGGTATCTGGAGTCCAGGAGAGAGAATGCATTGACCAAATAGAATAACTTAGGAAAAGCTTGTCAGTCACATAATTAGAATTTTGAATTTGTAAAAATGACTCTGGCACTCAAGTGGAATCCACTCCGTTTTGGATGCTAATTAGGGCCGCAGACCCTGTGGATACAAGAAATTCTTTCTTAATCCTTATCCTTCTCGCAAAACTTGATGAGCTCAATTAATAGAGTTCTATTGGTTCTTCATGCCCTTTCCTGCCCTCTAGTGGGGGTGCTACTGTGCTAGAACACACGAAGGAGGCTGTGAGGTGGAGTTAGGACAACTGCATTAAGTACACCAGGGTATAATGTGGTCCCTGATGACTACACACGTGCCAAGGTCCAGAAGCTGTCAGGACTGCTCAGTGAGGAAGAGGTACGGTGACTCCCTCGTGTAGGCTTAGAAAGCACAAGTTGCTTGGGACCCATAATGATTGTATTCTATTGTTTTGTATGTACCCCAGCTTCTGCTGGGGTTTTATCATCTGGTGTTGTTCTGCCCAATAACAACTCATGATTCGTTTTAGCAGTACATAATTTTTATGGTGAAGGGCAGAATCCTTCGTTCAGCTGTATCAATTACTTGCACAAGGAATCAAATCTACCTGCCGATGCATCTGTGCTGGATCTGAGGCAGAAAGCACATAAAGAGGAAGAAAAGGAGTTAGAGGTCCTTTCCAAATTTTCTGAGAACTATCAGTTTACAGGAAGAACAAGTATTAAAGCAAGTTTTGCGTGTACCAATCACATATATATATACCAGGCTTGGTTTTACCAAATGAGTCAACTATGCTAGCATTCCTCATGCCTAACTGCTTTCATTTTCTCTGCAATTTCTTGCATTTAGTTTTCAAGATTTTTTTCTCGTTCCATGTTTTCTTTGAAGGGGGAGAGGACATGAACTCTACATTTCCCTCCCCAGAAGCCTTATGCCTGAGTTCATCTGTGCAAGAATAGAGGGGGGGAAAAACCACTTCTATAAAACTGTTCAGAAATGTGTTTTTTCTTTTAGTGATTATTTTTGCATGAATATTGTACTTTGTTTTATAAAATGAAAACTGGAGTTGTTTTTTACTGCCTGTCATACAGTATTCAACTTAATACTTCTTTTGGAACGTTATAAACGTTTTTGGTACATATGATGTCAAATTGAAAAAAGAAATTTCAAATGAATCAGGAGGTAAGGGAAATCCAAATGCAGGAAGATAACAGAAGATCAATCAGAAATAGGAAAATGTTCAGAAAAATCCAGCTTAGGGCTGACTATAGTCAGGCCTCTGTCTCTGATATGTAGTTCAGTGTCTCTGCATTAATAGTTCCTACTTTTCCCTAATGTGTGCTCTTTTCTCTCCCACCCAAGCCCAAACGTTTATGCCCTCCTCCCTCTTGCAGTCATCTGTCATTATTTATAATGTGATCTTGGCAGTTTGTGTTAAAAAAGCCAATTATTTTCCTAAGCTCTATAGTTGTTGAATAAAGAAGTGAGATGAACCCATGGTTTGTAGCCCCTAGTGATCTTGTCAGACTTCTGTCTCATAAAGAACTGTGGTCAGGAGTGGGCCTGGCCATTGTTGAATTACTTCTGCCAGGCCCCATCCTATCCTGTTTCTCAGACCTCATATCTGCTTCCCAGCCAGCATGCTTCATATGTGCTATTGGGGAGTAGCTACCAGGTGGACAGTCACCAGTTCTCATGGTGATGCAGAGCCACGGAGCATGGCTTCCTGTCTCTATTGCTACCTAGCAGTAAATCTCTATCAAGATAAGTGATGGATCTGAGATCCTATTTGATTTAAGGTCTGTGATTCTTTTTTTTTTTTAATTTTTTTAATGTTTTATTTATTTCTAGGAGAGAGAGAGAGAGAGAGAGACAGCGTGAGCAGGGGAGGGTCAGAGAGATTGGGAGTCGCAGACTCTGAAACAGGCTCCAGGCTCTGAGCTGGCAGTCAGCACAGAGCCCGAGGCGGGGCTCGAACCCACGAATTGCGAGATCATGACCTAAGCGAAAGTCGGACGCTTAACTGACTAAGCCACCCAGGCGCCCCTAAGGTCTGTGATTCTTAAGTGTGTTTCCATTTTATATGATTTTCTGAATTCCTTCTTCTTACTCTCACATCAGAGTATTCCCATTTATGCAGAATTGCTCCCTGTAGCCTTTGTACAGTGACTATAACAATACTAATAACACAACTATGTCTGATAATGATAACAAACACTATGGTATTTCTGTGTGTTAGATGCTATTTTAAGTGCTACATACTGACTCATTTATCCTCTAACAACCCTGGAGGTACTATTATTTATATTCCACAGATGAAGAAACTGGGGCATAGGTTGATTCACTTGATGACGATCATAGCCGATAATTTTGGAGCTATGATTCCAAACAAAGTGATGTGGATCCAGAATTAGGTTCTTAACCACAATGATATGTCCTCTTTCTATAATAATTGCTAAAACTTGTATATTTACCATCGACAACATAAAACAAACCACCATCATCATTATTGGTAGAGTAGCCCTCGTTCTACATGGTACCCATGTGATGCCTTGAAATTGAGGTGCCATGAAAAACATTCTTTTTTTAAAAAAAATGTTTTATTTATTTCTGAGAGAGAGAGAGAGAGAGGCAGCATGAGCAGGGGAGGGTCAGAGAGAGAGGGAGAAACAGAATCTGAAATAGGCTCCAGGCCCTGAGACAGCTGTTAGCACAGAGCCTGACGCGGGGCTCGAACCGACGAACCGTGAGATCATGACCTGAGCCGAAGTCGGACGCTTAACCGACTGAGCCACCCAGTCGCCCTGAAAAACATTCTTTTAAGCCACTAGGAAACGGACATAGAATTGCATGGCCATGCAGAATGTTAAGTAGATCCTAGAAGTGACTCTGCGCCAAAGAAACTTTGCATGAATTGTCATAAGGAGGCCTGAGGGGCCATAGCACCTGCAGAGGGGTCCAGTGCTAGATTTAGTTGCATGAGTTCAGGCAGATTGTCTAATCTCTCTACACCTCAGACTCTTCTTTTGTATAAAAAAAGAAAAAGACAATTTTGATAATTTTGTATTAGAGACTGAAAACTGTCATTGTATGCTGTATGAACAAAAGTTTTGCTAGAGTTTTAGAAGAGAAAAATAATGGTAGGAATAAGTCATCATTTTGTACATAGGAGTGTAAGCAAATAGAACGGAAAGCACATGCGCTGGAGAGGTATTACCATTTTCTCATCACTAAGTATACACACAATGTGTAGCAAAACCACTCCTGTGTGTCTCCTTTACTCATCCACACATTTCTGACGCTAGTTGTGATTTTTTCGCCTACCCACAGCAAGCAATTCTGTGATACCAGCTGGGTGTTGCACGATTCAGCTGCCCTCTCTACCTGGACTTGGCATCACACACCATAAGTTAGAGCTCAGCCTAACACAAGACTGCCCCCACTTGGGATGCCAATCTTCACAAGTTTGCGGTTATCTTTGGTACTTTTGACTGAATGGCTAGAACCCTTCCTGGGGTTCTGTAATTTACCGGAGTGGCTCACATGTGGAACTCAGGGAAACATGTATTTACATTTAACAGTTTATTATATAAAGGATACAGAGAAGCAGCCAGATGAAGAGACACAAGGGGTGAAATTTGGAAGGGTTCTAAGCACAGAAGCATCTGTCTCCATGGAGCTGGGGTGCAGCATCTTGGCACATGGTTGTGCCAGAAGCTCTCCAAACCTCACGCTTTTTGGGATGTTTTATGAAGGCTTTGTCACATAGACGTGATAGATTATTAACTCAATCTCCAGCCTTTCTCCATTATTCACAGGATGAATAAGATGCTCAAAGTTCTAAGTTTTTAATCAAGGATTAGTTGTGTGGGTGTTTTTTGTTTTGTTTTTGTTTTTGTGTGTGTGTGTGTTTGTTTTTTTTTTTTTTTTTTGGTGACGAGTCCACATCCTGAAGCTCTCTAGATATACACCAGGTTTAGACCTTGAGAACAAAAGACATTTCTATCACTCAATAAATTCCAAGGGATGTAGAAGCGCTGTGTCAGGAACTGGGGTCAAAACCCAAATATAGTGAAACCTTCGTTTGCAAGCACAATTTGTTCCAGAAACATATTTGTAAAACAAAGCACTTGTATATCAAAGTGAATTTCCCCCTAAGAAATAATGGAAGCTCAGATGATTTGTTGCACAATCCAAAAATATTTCTATAAAAATTATTACAGTACTGTAATAATATAATATAAAATAAAGATAATACAAGATACAAAGAAAAATAAACAACCTGCACTTAACTTTGAAAACTTTTGGGGCTTGGGGCGCCTGGGTGGCTTAGTCGGTTAAGCGTCCGACTTTCGCTTAGGTCATGATCTCGCGGTTCGTGGGTTCGAGCCCCGCGTCGGGCTCTGTGCTGACTGCCGGCTCAGAGCCTGGAGCCTGTTTCAGCCTGTGACTCCCTCTCTCTCTGACCCTCCCCTGCTCACGCTGTCTCTCTCTCTCTCCTAGAAATAAATAAAACATTAAAAAAAATTAAAAAAAAAAACTTTCGGGGCTGGTGTGAGGGAGACAAGATAGAGGAGGGTTGGTGTATAGGACAACGTTCACTATTGCTAATGGAATCACTGCTATCTATTGGCTCAATGAAATCTTTTTTCTTTCATGCAACTTTAGTAAGGAGCCTATCTAATGACACTTGCTTGTGCCTCCTCTTGAGGATTTTGCAGCAATGTGACATTGAATTATTGTTAAATAGATTCATCACCCACGCTGCTACAGTTTTATTCAGGGGTTGCTTTTCTACAAAATTTTGTGTGATTCCTCACATTTTAACACATCCCCCTAATCTCATTTGAAACGAGGGATCCCTCTGCCTTTTTTTCCTCCTCCTCTGCAGATGAGATGCAGACGTGGACTTCTTATAAATCTTACAATTTCAGCCTCTCACATCCCTCGATCGTACTTCTCTATGATTTCCTTCTTCCATTGTACTCATCTCCTTCTTACTGCCTTTCTTTTCACCCTTTTCCTGCATGGGGTCCACTGTATACACTCACATGGATGTTGAATAAGTACAGTATTAAACCCTTGTCATATACTGTATTTAATGTAACTGGCAACAAGGCAACAGAGGAAAGGGTCTATATCTGCAGGCAGCCTAACCTAGAATGAAGCAAAGCATTTCTAAGCTTACTCTTGTCTGGAAAAGCAAATACTGTCCATAGGTGCTTTGAAGTGACAAAAAATATACTACGGCCCATTGTGGGCCCCTTTCACCATTCTGAAAAATTACTGATTTCTGCTAAATACTTCAGCCTGAGACCGAACATCTGAGCATGGGAGCCAATCACCCACAATCCTGCAGTGAGAGAGAGAGAGAGAGAGTGAGAGAATGAATGAACTGTTGGCTCAGTTGTGATCATGTGACTTTTGCAAGACATCACTCGTTTATAAAGTTAAAATTTATTAGAAATGTTTGCTCATCTTGTAGAACATTAGCAGAACAAGTTACTCACAATCCAAGGTTTCAGCATATTAGAAAAAAAGATATTCTTAGTGCTCTTATCACAGGATTACACGGATTTTAGGACCTCTGTACTAGGAACAGGCAGACAAAGACCAATATATGCATTTCTTGTTTCACACTTACCTAGAGTTTGTTCTCTTTTTTTTTTTTTTTGAGCAGTAATTATCACTTTATTTTTTTACAAATAGTTTATTGTCAAATTAGTTTCCACATAACACCTAGTGCTCATCCCCACGAGTGCCCTCCTCCATGCCCATCCCTCCCTCCCCCCCCCCCACATCCGTCAGTCCTCAGTTTTTGTCAGCATTCAAGAGTCTCTCATGGTTTGCCTCTCTCCTTCTCCCTCACCATTTCCCCCCTTCTTCTCCCCCTTGTTCCTCCGTCAAGTTCCTCCTAATCCTCCTATACGTGCAAACATATGATATTTGTCCTTCCCTGCCTGACTTATTTCGCTCCGCATAACACCCTCAAGGTCCATCCATGTTGCTATACATGGCCAGATTTCATTGTTTCTCATTGCCATAGAGTTTGTTCTCTTTGTATATACCAAAGGGCAATGGTGTATTGGTGGTAAAAGTAAACATTTTTTATTGTATTAAGAACTGCATTAGATTTTTAAAGTACAGAGTTTAAAAGTATAACATATGACAAAGATTAGTAGTCCCTTACTCTGATAAACCTTTTCCTCTATCACCTTAGTAACAAACCCAGACACACTGCTGCATGAAAACCAACAGCAAACATTTTTCTTCCTTTGCAACTAGCTATGGCCATATGTTTTAGTTTAGGCAAGTAGGATATAAGTAGAAATATTGTGTCAAAATTATGGCAAGGCTGTTTCAAGGGACCCAACTCTGTGGCGAGGAATCTTTTCTGTCCTTTTGCATTTGCTCCATTGCTTTCAGTGTGAATATGGTATCTGGAATTTCGGCATCTGCTCCATGGATGATGGGGGGACCTTAAAAATGGAAGATACATTTCAGGAGCAGAAATATAAGAGCTTGCATTCTTGATTTAGAATTTCAGCATGTGATCCACGGATGATGGGGTTACCTTAAAAATGGAAGATATGATTCAGGAGCAGAAATACAGGAGCCTGCACTCTTAATGGCATCATGGCTTGCCTGTATCAGTCATGGATTGCCTATTTCTAGACTTCTTTTATGGTATTAAAAGAAAAAAGTCTAAAGAAATTTAAATGGTATTAATCTCTATTACCAAACTAATCTTAACTGTGTACAATAATAGTAATTTTCAGTTATAATGGTCATTTTTATGGTTATTTGCATTGGCATGTGAAAATAGATTGTTGTAGTTTTGATTAAATATAACATCTAATTATCATGAAATAGCAAGAATAATCTTGAAGTTATTAACTCCATTACATGCCACATGCTTAAGTTAAAAAGGTATTTTGAAGCACTAATATTTCTGAATTCAGCACATAGAAATGGTTAAAATAGCAAACCAGACCTGAGAGTATGTATTTTTACCATCAATGACACCTACACTTTGAGTTCAGTAAAATAGTATCATCTATCACATGAACTTAATTCGGATGTATTCATGGTTTGGACTGTATCTAATATACATGTTTATTTTTATTTTTTCCAAACATAAATTTATATTTAATACTTAAAAAACAAAACCCACCAGAGGCTCAACAGTTACCATTTTCTTTTAAAAGGGGAGAATAAATTACTAATTTGAAAAATAACACTTTTGAGTATAGCAAAAGTTAGATATTAGTTATAAATTAGTCTGAACACAAAAGGTAGAAAGAATAGATCCAGAATCCAGCTTTAAGAGTTTTTACTGATTCCTGTAGGCATCTAAACTCTGTACATCTCTTCCTGCCACAAATTTATAGTTTTTGTCTGATATTCTAAGGAATCTGTATTATCACTTTAGTTAAGAAAAACTAATTCTTGAATTACCCAAGAAATGTTTCCTTTACAGTACTAATAACTTCTAAAATTATCCCCTTTATATCTATCCTCCATTTCCAGCTAAGGCTGGGCTCTTCCAGTCTAGCTTGTCTTCAATTCCAGAGCCACTTTTTTTTTTGTCAGAAACAAACAAAAAAAACATACCTTAATGAGTCATGTGTGAGTATAGTATTATTGTTATTGTTATTATTATTATATTGGCAAACATAACCCATATTAAAAGAGCTAAGGGAATGCCTGCTCAGAATCATTAAAATAGGAGGTGGCAGGAATGGAGGAAACATACTGATTCCCAGGGAAAGCTCAACAATCTTTATCACTTTTTTAGAAGAAATTATCTAACACATAGTAGAATAAACATTGGTTTTGTCAACAGCCCATGTTTGAAGCTTTGCTCTACTATCTAATGCCATATGTCTGTTGGTAAAGCATTTGCCTTTGAATCTTAGGTTACTTGTGTGTAAAACAGATATAACAATTATTATTTTTGTTAGTATTTGGCATTAGTAAGTATTCAATTCATGGTAGCTATTATCGTTACCAGCCTAGATTGTGACTTTTTTATATTGTGATGAAGACATGCAATGAGGACCTACAAGTCTCAGAAGGTGACAAAAACAAAAAGCTAAGAAATGGAGGCAAAGTTATTACCACAGGTGCTATGGTATACATGTTTATGTCCCTTCAAAATTCAAAATTTCGATATTTTGAAATTCTAATGCCCAAAGGGATGATATTCAGAGGTGAGTTTCTTGGGAGATGATTAAGTCATGAAGATGGAGACTTCATGAATGGGATTAATGTTCTTTTTTACTGTTGAAATGTTTTATTAGATTCAGATGTACAACATAGTGATTTGACAACTCTATACATGATTCAATGCTTCCATGATAAGTATAGTTACCAAGTGTCACCACATAATGTTATTATAATATAGACTATATTCTCTATGCTGTGCATTTATCTCCATGAATAGTTTATTTTATAACTGGAAGTTTGTTCATCTTAATCCCTTTCACCTATTTATGTGTCTTCCTTGGGAAAATGCCTATTCATTCCTTAGCCCATTTTAAAAATGGTTTATTTTGCTATTGAGTTGTATGAGATCCCTATCCTCATATATTATCCTCATATATATCCTTATATATATATATATATCCTTATATATATATATCCATATATATATATCATATATATATCCTTATATATTTTTGATACTATTTCCTTATCGAATATATAGTGCACAGTATTTTCCTGCATTCTGTAGGTTTTCTTTACATTTTGTTGTTAGTTTTCTTTGCTGTGCACAAGGTTTTTATATTGACATATTACCACTTGTTTATTTTTCCTTTGTTGCCTGTCCTTGTGGGGTCATATCCAATATATCACTGTCAAGACCAATGTCAGAAAGCTTTCAGTGTCCTCTAAAAAAATCTTTGCCAAGACTAACATATTCCTTCTCTGAGAGAGAGCGCATGAGCGGGGGAGTGGGGCAGAGGGAGAGAGAGAATCTTGAGCAGGCTCCTCAGTCAGGGTGGGGCTTGATCCCCCAACCCTGGGATCACAACCTGAGCTGAAATGAAGAGTCAAATATGGGCTTCCATCCCACAACCCTGGGATCATGACCTGAGCTGAAATCAAGAGTCAGACACTCAACCAAGTGAGCCACCCAGGCACCACTGCCAAGACCAACACCTTATAAAAGAGACTGAACAGTCCCCTTCTATGTTGGGACACAGTAAAAAGATGGTTGTCTATGAACCAACAAGCAGTCCAGACGCTAGACCTGGGAGTTCCCAGCCTCCGGAACTGTGAGAAATACATTGCTGTCATTTATAAGCCATGCAGCCTGTAATATTTTGTTATAGCAGCCACACTGATTAAGGCAACAAGGAGGCAACTTAACATGCTCATCAAATTCCTGTTACCTATTTTTGAGGGAGGATTCCTGCTGTTCTCTTCCCTTTATAATATAGCCCGTGCCAATACATTCACTAAGGAGCTGTTTATAACATGGCACTATGGTAGGGGAAAAAACATGCTACTAATTTTCAATTACATTTTATAACCTGGGGTGATGTTAAAAATATTTAGTAACCAAATAGGGGCTGTGCCCACATTCCAAATGATAGCCCACAGCAGCCCACACTTCTAGCCGGGAACAGTCACAGACAATGCCAATGTGTACTTTCAAACCAACTACATGGATATTGTATACATTAGGAAGTATGTGAGTAAGGAGGAAAGTGACTCTGAAGGACTTCACTACTCAATGTGAGCTGCTTCGAGAAATATTCTGTATGAAATACATACACCTTGCTTAGTTTGTATCTTCAACTAGTACTTTCCACTGTCAATGAGGAAAAATTTTCAGTTCTTTAACAAGTGGAACAGTCAGTGAAGTTTTAATCCTGTACTCAAAGAGTAACAGCATAGTAATGGAAGGTTTCTCTGCATATACATTAAATTTTTTCTTAATTTAATGGTTATTAAGTTTTGAGAGGGAGCATGTGCAGGGGAGGGGCAGAGAGAGAGAGAGAGGACAAGAGAGACTTCCAAGCAGGCTCTGTGCTGCCAGCTTGGGGCCTGATATAGGGCTCATTCTCACCAACTGTGAGATCATGACCTGAACGGAAATCAAGAGTTGGATGCTTCACCACCTGAGTTGCTTAGGTGCCCTGCATCAAATATTTGTAAAGATACTTTGCAACTTTGGTGAATGTTGAATTTAAAAAATCACAGGTGATAGAAAGTAACCAAATAGTCAATATGTCAATTTAATTTCAACACTGGTAGTAATTTAAGTAAATGTGAACTGAACAGCTTTTTAAAATATTAAGATGTGGACTTGTTTCTAAAGATACCACGTGTCTAGCTTTTCCCTGGGTATATGTTTAATACTTTGTATATATCTTTGATTTAAACCCCTAGCACTTGTGGCTGTGATTTTGTGGCTGAGGTAAGAATATGTTCATGGAAGAGACATCCATTGGTTTGATGAGGATCTGTGAGATCACAAGTGTCTTGATCTGTGTTGGGTATGAATGTGTAAGGGCCACCGATTCCAGGATTTCTCTAGGGGAAGTCAATTGTCATTCTGTCCTGAGAGTATGAGGAGACTGGGGAGGTCTGACTCTTAGGACCCACTTTCCTTCCTACCTGATATTTTCAGATGTATTAATGTTGAAGAGGGGGGTGAGATAGATAGAGCGTGAGTAGATGAGAGGGGCCCTGGGAGAGAGAGAGAGAATCCCACGCAGGCAGGGATTCCCAGCATGGAACTTGATGCGGGGCTTGATCCCATGACCCCAGAATCATGACCTGATTGGAAGTTAAGAGTCAGGTGCTCAACGGACTGAGCTGCCCAGGCACCCCAAAGAGAAATTAAAAAAAAAAAAAAATCATACTGTCAGCATCGGAAAGGCAAGAAGTACAGAAAGGCAAAGCCCATTTACTGAGTAGTGGTATACTCATGGCATTTCTGGAGACAAATCAGTTCTCTCCAAATCCCTTGGCTGGTAGGAATCTCAGGACTTTGCTCACTGTTGGCATTATGTTCCTTGGCGTATGTTTCTTCATTGAAAATCCAAAAGATGCTGGAAGCCAGGGTTGATTATATATTTTAAACCTTCTAGGGGACTTAAGACCACAAAAGAACAACCCAAACTCAACAGGGTTTTGCATTTTAGGAAGAGTCAGTGCTTGTATTGATGCTATCTTTCTATTTTACATATGTTGGAAATGGTTTGAAAGTATTCAAAACCTTTGGGTTCACTGTACATCGAGTAGATAATTGTAGAACTCTTGGAAGGCTGATTCTCAACCTGAATCCAAAGGTTCAGTCAGAGCCGAGTTTTTTTGTTTTTTGTTTTTTTCCTTCTGTGCCAGCACAGTGAACTAATCATGGTATAACTGGCAGAATGCAGTTCTGGGTCAATTGTCAGTACAAACTCGATTGCCATGTCTATCAAGGTTCATATTAACTGCCTACTTACATATGTAGTAAGTATTCTAAAGAGACAGCACTAACCAATATAAACTGAACTGAACTTGTGCCAAGAAAATAGCTATACACACTGCACACATCTTGGCCATCTTCTCTGTTGCTTCTTAGGTGGTGTGAGTTCTGGCAGGAGCTGAACTCCAGGATGGATACTGAGTTCTTTGGCCCACCAGCTCTGTTGGGCAGCCTCGCAGAGTATGTGAGGCCATTCCAACTGGCAAATGGCCCCTTCTTTTAATAAAGCCATTGGCACCCTCCTAAGGGGAGAAACAGAAATGGTGAAGAGCTGGTCTTCGGTATGCACCGAGGCTGTCAAAACTGATACCTTCCTAAGTTCAGCTTAAGACCTTTCTATCTGAAAATACCAACAGTATAATTGCAGAAAAAGTCTACAGCGTTATCTTCGTCGTGGTTGTCATTGTCGTTGTCGTCGTCGTCCTCTCAGGAAGCTATAGAGGGCAGAATTAAATAGTACCCTGAGGACTCCTAGGTTCCCAGAGCAGAACCACTATGACTTGGCACCTATGTCACTAGAACATCTTGTAAGCAAGTGCGATGCCAAATGAACACATGTGAACAAGAATACTCAGCAAGGAGGAAATGTTGATTTTATCAGCGAGCATCAAATCTAGCTAGAAGTAGGAAAGAACTGTTCCATCTGCTCCATTGACAGAGACATCCAGGCTGCATGACAGTAGATCACTACTGGTGTGGAAGTCAGGGGGAAAAAGTGTGCACCTGGCCCTTTAGTGAAGTCTGGTATGTAAGCACTTTCTAATGTATAAGCATGTCTTCCTGGCCCACCCTCATAGAGGAGGGAAACGTTGTAAATCAAATTTGTATGCTTTGCTACTCATCAGACATTGATTATTATTCTCCTGGGCAAATAAGGAGAGTGGTTAATTGTTTGGCTCTCTTTTGCATATGTAAGTATATTATCCATGAAGACTGCATACTTTATTTGATAGTTCATAAATTTGCAGATATTATCAGGGGAGAAACGGAAGTTCAGTGTGTGCCAAGAGCAGACGACTTGGTTTGTTTCCCTCTATATGGTATACTAGCATTGTTTCTGGAGAGTGTTTTTCCTTCTTTTCTTTCTTTAAAAAAATATAGCTTTTTTCAGTATAAGTTATATACATTAAAGTGCACATACACCAAATGTACAATTGATAAGTTTGTATATGTGTACATATCCATGAAACTATCACTAAAATTAATATGATGAGCATATCCACCACCCTTGAGCACTTTCTTGTGTTCCTTTACAATTACTTCCCTCTCCCTGCTCCCCAACCGTTTCACCTCTGCCCTCTTTCCAAGGCAACCCGGATCTGCATTTTGTTATGATAGATTACTTTGTACTTTCTAATGCATAGAATCTACAATACATAGAATCTACAATATGTACTTTAAATTTTTTTAATGGTTTTTATTTATTTCTGAGAGAGAGATAGAGACAGTGTGAGCAGGGGTAGGGGGTATCAGAGGGAGAGGAAGACCCAGAATCAGGACAGGCTCCAGGCTCAGAGCTAGCTGTTAGCACAGAGCCCAGTGTGGGGCTCGAACCCATGAACCATGAGATCATGACCTGAGCTGAAGTCGGACACTTAACTGACTAAGCCACCCAGGTGCCCCTATAATATGTACTTTAAAAAATTTCTTTCGCTGATTATACTTATTTTGAGATTGTCATGTATCAATATGCCACTCTTGTATTACAGAGTGGTATTCTATTATATGGATAAGGATCACTTCTTTATCCACTCACATGTTGATGGTATTTGGATTACTTACAGTTTTTTGGCTATTGCAAATAAACATTGGGATAAAAGTCTTTATATGGTCAGATGCTTTTATTTCTCTTGGGTAAATATATAGGAAGGGAACAGCTGAATCATAGAGTAGGTGTATATTAAGAAATTGCCACATTGTTTTCCAAAGTGGTTACACCATTTTATATTTCTATCAGCACTATTTAAGGGTTCCAGTTGTTCCACATTAATACAGATATTTGATATGTTTTAAATCTTGTTTCAGTAGATGTGCTGTGGTATTTCTTTGTGGTTTTAATCTGTATATTCTTATTGACTAATGATGTTGAAAATCTTTTCATCTATTTATTTGCAATTTGCATGACTTCTTTGGGGGAAGGGCCTCTTCAAATTTTGTGCCTATTAAAGTTTTTAAATTAAAAATTTTTTTTAAATATTTATTTTTCACACACACACACACACACACACACACACACACACACATACACACACACACACAGAGGCCCCAGGGTCTCTGAGCACTCAGCACAGAGCCAGATGCAGGGTTCAGATTCATGAACCCTTGAGGTCATGACCTGAGCCAAGTCAGATGCTTAACAACTAAAGTGACCCAGAGGCCCCACGTTTCTTATTTCTTATTGAGTTTTAAGAATTCTTTATATATTCTGTGAACAAGTCTTTCATCAAATATATAATTTGCAACCATTTTTTCCTTGTCTGTGGCTTGCCTTTTCACTCCCTAAATAGCGTTTTTAAGAGAACAGATTTTTATTTCAGTGAAGTCCAATTAACCAATTTGTTCTTTTATGGATCTTGCTTTTGGTATAATGTTTAAGAAGTCCTTGTGGTGGTGGTGGGGGGGAGGCTGGGTATTTTATTGATGGTACATGACAAGAAGTGTTGGCCTAATCTAAGGTCACAAAGATTTTCTTCTATGTTTCTTCTTTCTCTTTCTTTTCATTCTTTGGTACCAGAGGCAGAAGTTGTAGAGCTGGTTACTAGGTGTCAGCAGACTCTGGTTTTCTGGATGAAACAGCTTTGTGCCGTCTGACTACTTGTCATTTGGATTTGATGCATTAGAAAGAAGGTGGGTTCAGGAGCCTTGAAAACTTGGTATGAAACCTCACATTCAAACAAAGAACCAGTGATTGCTTTTAGAGAACTTGTTAGGAAGGTTTCAGAGGAACTCAGCAGATTTTTCCAGGAAAAAGAAAAAGCATTTTTTATATTTTGAAATGTTAATCAGTTACATTTATTATTCAGTGAGAAATGGGAAGAGCTTTCTTGGAACTTAAATCTTTTTTTAATTGAGGTAAAATTGACATGTAACATGTTCATTTTCAGGTGTGCAACATGATTCAATATTAGTTTATATCGTGAAATGATCACCACAATATGTCTAGTTAACCTCCATCATCATGTAGTTACATTTTTTTCTTGTGAAGAAGACTTCTAGGACTTACTTGCAGTAACTTTCAAGTATGTGATACATTATTATTAATGATAGTCACCCTGTTGTACATTATATTCCCATGATTTGCAATTTTTTCAACTATGTATTTATTTTAATATAATTTACTGTCAAATTGGTTTTCATACAACACCAAGTGCTCATCCCAACAAGTGCCCTCCTCCATGCCCATCACCCACTTTCCACTCTCCCCCACCCCCCCCATCAACCCTCAGTTTGTTCTCATTATTTGAGAGTCTCTTATGGTTTGCCTCCCTCCCTTTCTGTAAGTTTCTTTTCCCCCTTCCCCTTCTCCATTGTCTTCTGTTAAGTTTCTCAAGATCCACATATGAGTGAAAACATATGGTATCTGTTTTCCTCTGACTGACATATTTCACTTAGCACAATTCCTTCCAGTTTCATTGACATTGCAGCAAATGGCCAGATTTCCTTCTTTTTCATTGCCAAGTAGTATTCCGTTGCATAGATACATCATGTCTTCTTGATCCATTCATCAGTTGATGGATGTTTAGGCTCTTTCCATGATTTGGGTATTGTTGAGAGTGCTGCTATGAACAATGGGGTACATGTGCCCCTATGCAGCAACACTCCTGTATCCCTAGGGTAAATTCCTAGCCGTGCTACTGCTGGGTCATAGGGGAGTTCTATTTTTAGTTTCTTGAGGAACCTCCACACTGTTTTCCAGAGTGGCTGCACCAGTTTACATTCCCACCAACAGTGTAAGAGGGTGTCCATTCTCCACATCCTCGCCTGCATCTGTAGTCTCCTGATTTGCTCATTTTAGCTACTCTGATCAACGTGAGGTGGTATCTCAGTGTGGATTCGATTTGTATTTCCCTGATGATGAGTGATGTTGAGCATCGTTTCATGAGTCTGTTGGCCATCTGGATGTCTTCTTTGTAAAAGTGACTATTCATGTCTTCTGCCCATTTCTTCATTGGATTATTTGTTTTTCAGGTGTGGAGTTTGGTGAGTTCCTTATATATTTTAGATACTAGCCCTTTATCTGATATGTCATTTGCAACTACCTTTTCCCATCCTGTTAGTTGCCTTTTAGTTTTTTTATTGTTTCCTTCGCAGTGTAGAAACTTTTTATCTTGATGAAGTCCCAGTAGTTCAGTTTTGCTTTTGATTCCCTTGCCGTTGTGAGATATGTTGTGTAAGAAATTGCTGTGGTTGAGGTCAAAGAGGTTGTTTCCTGCTTTCTCCTCTAGGGTTTTGATAGTTTCCGTCTCACATTCAGGTCTTTGATCCATTTTGAGTATTTTTGAGTATGGTGTAAGAAAGTGGTTCAGTTTCATTCTTCTGCATGTTGCTGTCCAGTTTTCCCAACACCATCTGTTAAAGAGGCTGTCTGTTTTCCACTGGATACTCTTTCCTGCTTTGTCAAAGATTAGTTGGCCATACACTTGTGGGTCCAATTTGGGGTTCTGTATTCTATTCCATTGGCCTATGTGTTTCTTTGTGTGCCAGTACCATACTACCTTGATGATCACAGCTTTGTAGTAGAGGCTAAAGTCTGGGATTGTGATGCCTCCCATTTTGGTTTTCTTCATCAATATTACTTTGGCTACTTGGGGTCTTTTGTGGTTCCATACAAATTTTAGGATTGTTCTAGCTCTAAGAAGAATGCTGGTGCAATTTTAATTAGGATTGCATTGAATGTGTAGATTGCTTTGGGTAGTATTGACATTTTAAGAATACTTATTCTTCCAATCCATGAGCATGGAATTTTTTTCCATTTCTTTGTGTCTTCTTCAATTCCTTCATAAGTTTTCTATAGTTTTCAGCATACAGGTCTTTTATATCTTTGGTTAGGTTTATTCCTAGGTATTTTATGGTTCTTGGTGCAATTTTGAATGGGATCAGTTTCTTTATTTCTTTTTCTGTTGCTTCATTGTTGGTGTATAAAAATGCAACCGATTTCTGTACGTTGATTTTGTACCCTTCAACTTTGCTGAATTCATGTATCAGTTCTAGCAGGCTTTTGGTGGAGTCTGTCAAGTTTTCCGTGTAGAGTATCATGTTGTCTGTGAAAAATGAAAGTTTGACTTAATTTTTGCCAATTCTGATGCCTCTTATTTCATTTTGTTTTCTGATTGCTGATGCTAGGCCTTCCAACACTATGTTAAACAACAGTGGTGAGAGTGGACATCCCTGTCATGTTCCTGATCTCAGGGGGAAAGTTCTCAGTTTTTCCCCATTGAGGATGATATTAGCTGTGAGCGTTTCATAAATGGGTTTTATGATGTCTAAGTATGTTCCTTCTATACCAACTTTATCGGGGGTTTTTATAAGAAAGGATGCTGTATTTTGTCACATGCTTTTTCTGCATGTACTGACAGGATCTTATGGTTTTTTATCTTTTTTTTGGAAATGTGATGTATCACATTGATTGATTTACAAATATTGAACCAGCCCTGTAACCCAGGAATGAATCCCACTTGATCATGGTGAATAATTCTTTTTTATACAAATACAATTTGCTAGTATCTTGTTGAGAATTTTTGCATCCATATTCATCAGAGATATTGGCCTGGAGGGCTCTCTCTCTCTCTCTCTCTTTCTTTTTGTTCCCCTGGGTCTCTTCTGGTTTGGGAATCAAAGTGATGCTGGCTTCATAGAATGAGTCCAGAAGTTTTCCTCCCATTTCTGTTTTTTGAAATAGCTTGAAAAGGATAGGTATTAACTCTGGTTTAAATATCTGGTAGGGAGAGAGGGCAAGATGGCGGAGAAGTAAGGAGCTCCGTACTTGCACTCACGCCCATACTTCACACAGAAAAGATCTGAAGCCATTGGAAACCTTACAAAACCTGAGAGATTGGGAGAAAAAAGACGCAGAATCCACTGAGAGAGTCTTCTAACGTGAGTGCGAACCAGGGAAGATAAAATCGG
>NW_024082952.1:0-16568 GCF_003009895.1 Hyaena hyaena
ATAGCACTGCTAGGAATTGACCCAAGGGATACAGGAGTGCTGATGCATAGGGGCACATGGACCCCAATGTTCATAGCAGCACTCTCAACAATAACCAAAACAGGGAAAGAGCCTAAGTGTCCATCAACGGACGAATGGATCAAGAAGATGTGTTTTATCTATACAATGGAATCCTACATGGCAGTGAGAAAGAATGAAATCTGGCCACGTGTAGCAACATGGATGGACCTTGAGGGTGTTATGCTGAGCGACATAAGTCAGGCAGAGAAGGACAAATATCATATGTTTGCATGTATAGGAGGATTGGGAGGAACTTAACGGAGGACTATGGGGGAGAAGAAGGGGGGAAATGGTGAGGGAGGGGGAGGGAGGCAAACCATGAGAGACTCTTGAATGCTGACCACAAACTGAGGACTCATGGGTGTGGGGGAAGTGGGCTGATGGGCATGGAGGAGGGCACTTGTTGGGATGTGCACCGTGTGTTATATGGAAACCAACTTGACAATAATCTATTTATTTAAAATAATAATAAATAAATATATAAATAAACATTAAAATAATTAATATCTAAAAATATAATAAAAACAACAGCAATAACTTCTACAAAAATGAAAATCAATCACCTGAAAATATAGAGAAAATTAGTTAATCCTTTTTGGGTCTCTATAATATGGAAAAACATATGATTATGATTTATTTTTTTCTTCATACTTATAGAAAGTGTGACACACACGTTTTTAAAAAATATTTATTTATTTTGAGAGAAAGTGTGAGTGAGGGAGGAGCACAGAGGAGAGAGTCCCAAGCAGGCTCCACACAAGGAGCCTGACACACGGCTCAAACACATGAGCCTGGGATCCTGACCTGAGCCGAAATCAAGAGTTAGATGCTCTACTGACTGAGCCCCCTGGGCACCTCTATTTTTTTTTGACATAGTTGCTTTTAACAGTAGTAACTGAGCTGAAGTTGTCATTGCCGGAAGGCATCTATTGTATTCACTGTGTTCGGAACCGCTCTCTATGGAAAACTGCCACTACTATTAACTTGGCCAACAATGAATTTAAAGTAGTTAACCTGTTGTTGAGAGTGCTGCTATGAACATTGGGGTACATGTGTCCCTATGCATCAGCATTTCTGTATCCCTTGGGTCAATTCCTAGCAGTGCTATTGTTGGGTCATAGGGGAGCGTCCATCCACGGACAAATGGATCAAGAAGATGTGGTTTATCTATACCATGGAATACTACATGGCAATGAGAAACAATGAAATCTGGCCACGTGTAGCAACATGGACGGACCTTGAGGGTGTTATGCTGAGCGAAATAAGTCAGGAAGAGAAGGACAGCTACCCTATGTTTGCACGTATAGGAGGATTAGGAGGAACTTAACGGAGGACCATGGGGGAGAAGAAGGGGGGAAATGGGGGGTGAGAAGGAGGGAGGCAAACCATGAGAGACTCTTGAATGCTGAGAACAAACTGAGGACTCTTAGGTGTGGGGGGAGAGGGGGGAGATGGGCATGGAGAAGGACACGTGTGGGGATGAACACCGGGTGCTATATGGAAACCAACTTGAGAATAAACTATTTAAAAAAAAATAAAGTAGTTAACCTATAAAATAAATATAGCCTCTCCAATGTGTTCTGATAAAATACAAGCTGCAATGTAGCCATTGGAAAATGGTTATTACTATTCACAAGCGATGTATAATATTCTTATAAAATACATTTTTTCTTTTGTGAAACAGTTAAGACCAAGTTAAGGTCATAATAGATAGAAAATAAAACAAGAAGGCAAGTACACAGAATGCCTGTGTGTTTGAGGAATTCATAACAAAGTATAGATCTCCCGACCACTGCATAGTGCTTCGAAGAAAGACCTAAAACTGCAAATAGAAGGAATAAAAGAAGCCCTTTTCAGGCAAGAATGACCCGAACGCACTGAGGATCAGACAGCATCATCTCTGAATGATGGAAATCAGGTCCCAGGGATATACATCAGAAATCAAAATGATATGACATATTACGTTTTTATAACTGTACAAATCTTCATTGAATAAAAAGTTCCTTTCTCTAGCTTACCACACATTTTTCTGTTTTATCCTCATAACCAGCAACCTAAACAGATTTTTTTAAATGTTTTATTTATTTCTGAGAGAGAGGGAGACAGCGTGAGCAGGGGAGGGTCAGAGAGAGAGGGAGATTCAGAATCTGAAGCAGCTCCACGCTCTGAGCTAGTTATCAGCACAGAGCCCGACACCGGGCTTAAACCCACGAACCGTGAGATCATGACCCGAGCCGAATGAAGTTGGACGCTTAACCGACTGAGCCACCCAGGTGCCCCCTAAACAGATTTTTAAACAGAGTTCTGATTAGGCACAGTAAATTGAACAAAAATGTTTGTTCCCATTCCTTTCTAAACACCATAAAAATCACACTAAATAAAAACTGATGCGAATCTATAAGGACAAGCAGGCTAGAGAGGGACCGACAGCCAAGAAGAGATGGATAAACTGTTGGAAGACAGGAGGTGGATGGGAGGAAGCCAAGAACGTGGGAGAAGGTGAAGCCTGCTGCTTTCAGAGGACCTGGGCGGGTGGGGGGGTAGCCTGAGGGGGCAGGGGGGGGGCAGCCTGCTGGCGGCGAGTGGTGCGGGCAGGTGCCAGCACGACGCTCAAGACAGACCCATTTAGAAATATGCCTGGCAGGTGCTCGCGACATGATGAAGACGACAGAGGCTGACAAGTGTCCTGTGTGAACGGTCACGTCCGTTTCACGCCGTGTGCCTTCCACTGCCCCAAGGGTGTGAAGGAAGGAAGAAGAAAGGCTAATGTAAAGGAGATAGGGACAAAACCTATGCCGAGTGCTCATTTCGATGGCTCACCGTGCGGAGTGTGGACTGGTAATGCTCAGTAGTTTGGAGGAAGAAAATCTAGATCAAATTTGGAAGCATTTGTCTTGGTCCTTGTCTACCTGGCTATGATCGTGGGGAAATTCTTTGATTTTTCTGATTTTGGGGATTGCCATCAGCTAAATATGAATAGTTAAAATGTGTTTCCCTAATGTATAGAGTGGCTATGATTGCCAAATGAATTAATATATATCTTACATTTATTAAATACCTTGTATAATAAATATTAAGTAAAGAGTTAGAATGAAGAGCCATTATGAGAGGAAAACATAAAAAACCAAATTTAGAAAGATTAATTTTGTGACTGTAGGAAGTCCTATTTTTCTCAGAATAGTGAGACTATGTAAGGAGTAATTTTACCTATTTCATAATTGATATTATAAAAATCATCTTGGGGCGCCTGAGTGGCTCAGTCAGTTAGGCGTCCGACTTCGGCTTACGTCATGATCTCACGGTTCATGAGTTCAAGCCCCGTGTTGGCCTCTGTGCTGACAGCTCAGAGCCTGGAGCCTGCTTTGCATTCTGTGTCTCCCTTTCTCTCTGCCCCTCCCTTGCTTGTGCTATCTCTCTCTCTCTCTCTCAAAAATAAGTAAACATAAATAAATTAATAAAAAAAATTAAAAATCGTCTTGACAACTGCTAAAACCAAGTCTTATTGGAATGGATTTGGTTTCCTCTGAGGTGACTCTCTGAACTTGCCCGAAGTTTGTACGCTGTTGGAAACATTGTCCTGATTGCTTCTGAAGTTGTCTCACGCATTGGTCCCTCTGGCTCTTCTGTCCAGGGCATGTTGGCAGCAAACGTTAATCATGCTGAGTCTCAGAGGCTTACATGGACTCAGGGCATGAAGACTCAGGGGAAAGCGCCGTATGGGGCTGCAGGGTCTGGGGATGGCCATAACTGGGAGCTAGTGCCTTGGCCCTTCAGTAGGTGAGGGGAGCAGGTTTGACGCTGCACGGAGCCCACAGGAAATCCAGACAGCAGACCAGGGTCTGAGCGTCACGTCTGAGCCTGAGGTCAGTCTTCCGCAACAACCCCTCTCTCCCTCCCAAGCAAACAACCCGCTAGATTTTACAGCCCAGCACCAGGCCAATGCCACGGGGGTTTGGGGAGGGAAGGAGAGCCAAAATCAGAGGTCACCTTGCTTTGCTACTCCATGCACTTGGGGAAAGGAGGCATTCAGGGGTAGAACTGCAGAGTAAAAAAAAAATTAATTGAAAAATACCGATTTTACAGCCACTTAAATTTTTGCTTGAGAGAATAGTGGAATTAAGAAAAGTGTATTGATGTAGGATTCAAAATCATATATTATTCAAATCTTTGCTTCTGAATTTACTAGATTAATGTACGTGGGCAAGTCTTGTAACCCCTTGGAGCCTGTGTTTTCTCTGTTCTGTCATTTACAAAAGGATTCTTACTTTAGGGAATTATTATAAGAACAAACCAAACATGCATGAGAGGAGGGCTGTATATATGCACAAAAGCAATTATATATATACATACATATAATGTATATAAGTATATTATGGAAAGTTAGATGCAAACATTCTGGTATTTGCAGATCCTTATTATACATTATTCCGTTATAAGGAAAGCTATGGGAAAATGTAATTATTCCTATTGGCGTTATTTACTTTGGAAACCTTGTATTTTCATTTAAATATTGTAAGATGTGCCTTTTTCCCACTCCTCTAGACTGAAACTGTGATTTACATTACAAAGTTTGTAGATGATAAGGTACTGACTTCATGTAGGAACCAGCTGAGCTCTGAAAGACCCACCAGTCAAACAGATCAAAGACTGTTTAAACATGGGTCTGTTTAGAACAAGGGAATCCAGTACACAGAGAACATGGCATCAAGCCATGGGAAAGATTTGCAGACATCACATTGAGAAGTATCTGAAGTGAATCAGGGGAGAAATGAACATCAAACTATGGCAATAAAACACTTAAAATGGTTGCATTAGAAGTAATGTAAGGCATTTTTCACTCTTCTTGGCTTCATGGTCTGGGAGTAGAGGAACAGCTGGCGTATCTTGTTCTATGGGGATAAAATATCATTGAGACCCACCGAGGTCACGAGTGAAAGGAAATCATGACGTCAAGATGCTGGCATAGTCTAACACATCACAACCTCAAAGGGAAGCATTTCGGAGCTTCAGGTTCTAACTGAATTCCCATTAATTAAAACATGGTAAATGCCTATCGTCTAAACTTGTTTCTATAAGTCACACCCTTACTCATAATGAGAGAGTATGTATGTATTAAGTCCAGTAGGAAAAGTGGCCAGGTACTAAAACAGGGATATAAGTGTACACACACACATATATATGTATATAAAATAAACTGTGTGTCATAGGGGAATTACAAATACACTGCTTGGAGGATCGGTAAAGAAAAGGGTGTGACGTGCTTAGGAACCTTTTTTACCTGAAACGATGTTCACAGGATGGAAAGCAGCAGATGCTCCCACAAAGCGGGAGGGAGCAGTGGGCTGGATTGCGGGTATGTCCTCATGGCTGGAGCCTTCGAGTCTAAGGCTGTGTTGTGATATGTGTGTGGAGATTCACTGAAGAATTCTGAGCTGTGCATGGTCAGGTCTGAACTTCACACCTGCTGGGTCGCTATGAAGATGAAAGCTTGTAACTGGAGAGACCAGGCTGACAGCCAGACACCATGTAACATGGAGCTATATTCCGTATCTGCTGTCATGTGTTTGAGTGGATACAGATTTAATGAATCCACATGACTGACAGTGTGAATTGATCCTGCTTGACAACCTGGGACACAGGCAACTGCAATTCAGAGATAAGGGTTCTGCTCTGGGCACTGAGAGAATTGTGGTTCTGTCCATAAAACACAGACACTGCGAGTGCAAGATTTAGTGATTCTGAGGTCTGGCCTTGAGGCAGACATGTCTTCCTGCCATCTGTCACTCTTCCCCGCTGTCTGATTCCATACTCAGTGACAGCAGCATAGGACTCGGCCATGCGGGCGCATGACCCCACCAGTAGGGAACACGAGGGGAGGGAAGAGCAGGGGTCCAGAGTGATCCTCCTGAACGATCACCCATTTCTTGCAAATGTCACATACACTGTGTACAGAGGCACAGAAATAAGAAATTTCCAGTCCTTTAGGGAATTTGTGAGTAGGGAAAGAAATAATTGTTAATAGCTATTGAATTATAAACATATGAAAAGAATGGAGTTACACTGAGATTTATACTATATGACTCAGTCCTATGAGAAAATTATGATCATTCTAAAGATGAAAAATTGAACCACAAAAAACGATGATGTGACATCTCCAAAGTCACACTCTTGGAAAATGGAATGGCTAGGTTTGAAGCAAGAAGGAAAATGCCTTTTCTAAAATAACTAGAGAGAAATACAACATGAATTTGCCATAAAAGGGAGCAAAACTGAAAGGAATTTAGGATGTTAGGGAATGGAAAAGTTACTCATTGTATTGCTTTTTTCCTTTTTTAGTTTTAATTCCAGTACAATTAACATGCAGTGTAATATTAGTTTCAGGTACACAACATAGTGACTCAACATTTACATACAACACCGAGTGCTCATCACAAGTGCCCTCCTTAATGCCCGTCACCCATCCAACCCATCCCCCACCCACCTTCCTCCATCAACCTTCTTTGCTCTTTGTAGTTAAGAGTCTGTTTCCTAGTTTGTATTTTTTTTTCCCTTTGCTCATTTGCTTTGTGTCTTAAGTTCCATATATGAGTGAAATCATATGGTACCTGTCTTTCTCTGAGTGATTTATTTTGCTTATATTATACTCTCTAGCTCCATGCACATCATCAGATTGTTGTATAATAAAGAAATTGTGTAATCTGGATGGGAGGGTGCAGGTTCCCTAGGAAGTAGAAATGTGTAACAGTGAGTGAGAGGAGTGAATAAAGGGGGGATTTAAATTTAAATGACTATCCTGAAGAGTTAGAAATTCATATTTAGCTCTGAAATTCAGGGAGCCAAACACCCGAACCTCTTTCTGGATGCCTCCCTCAGAAGTAAAACTTATCTCACATTTACCCAGCTATGTTTCAAGTAACATTTTCGCAGCAACCAAGGTTTTCAGGGTTGTTTGATGTGTATATTATCCTGTTTGAACTTTTTGTCTCTTCCTTCTATTTTAGGATTTTCTGAATAGGATGAGCATTATGCTGGGAAGTGGTGAGCGGTCTCCTGAAAGTGCAAACTCTTATCATGTAGAATCTGTGCAGAGCAGTTCCCAGGAAGATTGTGACCGAGTCAGTCTAAGGGAGACAGAGATCCACCTGCTGACCTTCAAGCTGACCTCTGTTTGACCTGTATTCGGGAAGCTCCACTTTTCCCACTGTTTTAATCTGTACTCCGTTGTTGCCATTAAATATTCATAACATGTACAAGTAATGGAAGTTTTATGGAAACTTTTTGGAAGATACAAAATCCCAAAAGGGGTGAGCAGCTAACCAGACGGCACGCGTGAAGGAAGCCAAACTTCCTATTTTGATGGTGCTCTCTTTATTCCTCTCTCAATAATCTTTCAGTGGTACATTGGCAATGTTGACTCAACATGTTACCACAGTCAAGGTGTGGGTGCAGATCACAGCAGAAATCAGAAGCCCAGCTCACCACCTCTTGTCTCTACTTCTCAGTGGCTCCCTTTTACCACTGGCACCCGTGCCTGGCAGTGGGCATTTAGAGGTTTCAGCTGGCACTTCACCTGTCAGTGACAACATGTGGATCCACAATCAGAGCTCACGAAATGACTTCGTCTTACTGGGATTCTCTGACCGCCCCTGGCTGGAGATGCCACTCTTTGTCATCTTTCTGGTGGCCTACATCTTTGCCCTCTTTGGGAACATGTCCATTATCCTTGTTTCTCGACTAGACCCCCAGCTTAACAGTCCCATGTACTTTTTTGTCTCGAATCTATCCCTCCTGGACCTTTGCTACACTACCAGCACCGTGCCACAGATGTTGGTCAACCTTAAGGGACGAGAAAAGACCATTAGCTATGGGGGCTGTGTGGCCCAGCTGTACATTTTCTTGGCTTTGGGTTCTACTGAATGCATACTTCTAGCCATCATGGCCTTCGATCGTTATGCTGCTGTTTGCAGGCCCCTTCACTACCCAATCATCATGAATCACAGACGCTGCATCCACATGGCCACTGGGACCTGGATCAGTGGCTTTGCCAACTCCCTTGTACAGTCCACTCTCACTGTGTTGGTCCCACGGTGTGGACACAGGGTGGTGGACCATTTCTTCTGTGAAGTTCCTGCTCTTTTGAAACTAGCGTGTGCTGATACTCATGTGAATGAGGCTGAGCTCAACGTGCTGGGGGCACTGTTGCTTCTGGTGCCCCTCACCCTCATCCTGGGCACCTATGTGCTCATTGCTCGGGCAGTAATGAGGATCCGCTCTGCTGAAAGTCGCTGGAAGGCCTTCAACACCTGTGCTTCACACCTGCTGGTGGTGTCCCTCTTCTACTTCACAGCCATCAGTATGTATGTCCAGCCTCCCTCTAGCTACTCTCGTGACAGGGGGAAGATCATGGCTCTCTTCTATGGGATTGTCACTCCCACACTCAATCCGTTTATCTACACACTGAGGAACAAGGATGTGAAGGCTGCCCTGGGAAGGGCACTGACCAAGGAGTTCTGGGTCAAGACAGGATGACCTCTGGAAAGGAGACCCACAAAGCAAGGAGGGATGTGTCAAACTTTCAAGGAAGATTCTGGGCATGAAGTGATGAGAGAATGGTGCATCATGTGTCATGAAGTTCACAGATGGAGCAGGACCAGAAAGAAGCATCAAGTCTGGATGACCTCAGAGCTGTTTTTCACTTATAAGAACACCTGTCTTATAATACGAATCCAATAAGGTCATCTTCCTCCCTAACCCTGACTACTAGTTAACCCAACTGCTGGTTAACTTAGTTTCAGGGAGGAAACTGCTGCAATAACTGGGCAAAAAAATATTCAGAAAGTTTAGAAAATATATTTGGCCTGAGTTGTTTCTAAATGAATCCCAAATAAATTAGAAATAATCACATATTAAAAAAAAACAACCATGCCACTGCCATCTTGAGTCAACTTTAATCAACACATATTGACCCCATTTAGTCACCCTCTGGCATTCAGTGACCAACTGTGTCAACCATGAGGGCTTTGGCCTCAAAAGCAAGTGAACACAAGAGTCACTGAGGTCAAAAGCATCTAAAATAGAAATATGCAAAGGGAAAAATCCATGAAAAAATTTAGAGTGAGTGAATTGAAGTATAAATTATTTTGGCCATAAACCCAAGTCAGTCTTTGTTATGATAAACAACAATGAGGTCATGGTCAATGAAACAGAAGTTACTCTTGGCCAAGAGAGAAAACAAAGCACAGTGAACATTGCTGGAAAAGATTCTTTTTTTTTTTTTTTAAATGTTTTATTTATTTCTAGGAGAGAGAGAGAGACAGCGTGAGCAGGGGAGGGTCAGAGAGAGAGGGAGTCACAGACTGAAACAGGCTCCAGGCTCTGAGCTGGCAGTCAGCACAGAGCCCGACGCGGGGCCCGAACCCACGAACCGCGAGATCATGACCTAAGCGAAAGTCGGATGCTTAACCGACTAAGCCACTCAGGCGCCCCTGGAAAAGATTCTAAGTTAAGAAACTGTACTACTGACTGGAGAGTTCGACAAACTAGCTTCCTTCACTATGTGAACATGTCCTATTTCAGTGTGGGAGTTAGGAGACTATGATGCTAAATGCAAGGCTTTAGTTGATACATTAGATTTATTTTTAAAAAAATGTTTTATAACTCCTGGCTATAAATTGTTTCACACATACATTTTAGTCAAAATAGAGTGAATCCAGCAAAAATTCAATACTATTGCTGAAATGAAAATCAAATCTCACATTTCATTAATGGGTATATGTATCCCCTCAACAGAGTTATGTATGCTTTTGGGGGACAAGCATTCATCATCTTTGACTCCGATTCCTTTGCCACCAAACAGGGATGCTAATAGTTGCCTTAATTCAAAGGTGTATGAAATTATGTTTTTCACAGGACGTTGAATTTAACATGTAGCTGTGTTTCCTATAAAGTAGATCTAGATAAAAATTTTTAATGTTTATTTATTTATGAGAGAAAGAGACAGAGTGTGAGCGGAGAAGGGGCAGAGAGAGAAAGAGAGAGAGACACAGAATCCAAAGCAGGCTCCTGGCTCTGAGCTGTCAGCACAGAGCCTGATGCAGGGCTTGGAACCTATGAACCATGAGATCATGACCTGAGTCAAAGTCAGATGCCTAACCAAATGAGCCACCCAGGTGCCTGAAGCAAATCTAGATAATAAAAATGTCATTCTAAGTTCATAGAGCTCTACTGCATTTTCAATGTGATGATTTATAAAATCATGGACTAAGCATTTATTCTGAGTTATCAATACAATTTCTATGTCATTGTCTCCCTTTTAATTCACATTATTGTGCTTTCTTTTAAAATTGTCCTTTCCAAAGTCTACCCATCCATAAATACACTTAATAATTTTTACTTATTTCAGTCCTTTGTAGTTATTTCACACTAATGGATCAGAGTCCTGTAATAATACACACTCCAAGGTCTTAACCAACATTAATAATTTTCTGAAAATCCTTCAGTGTATTCTATCAGGTTTAATTTGGTGGAATAAATACACTGACTATGTGAACTCTGGGATCTGGATTAAATTGGTATATGACTGGAAACATTAATGATCTATTGGGTCCAACACCCTGTCAGAGTTTCTGAAAAGTTGGAATTGCAAATGTTAAGGCTAAAACAAAACATGCATAAAATCTCTCCCCAAAGACAAAATAGTAAATGGAGGTTATTACATGCCGTGGAGTAGGTCCTATGAGCCTCCTCCCCACATACTGGCGTGAATCCTCATCTTTTCTAGCTCAGCATATTCAACTACATTAAAAAAAAAAAATTCACAGCACTTGTTAACCTCGAACCCTGAGCGCTGTCACCTGCAGCGGCTCCTGTTTGAATACTGCCTGTCAGTAGGCATCCTTCCCAAGACCCCATGATATTCGTATTTGTAATGTCTCATATTTCCTCAGATTTCTCTACCATGCTTTGGCATGATAAATGTTTAGTAAATACATCCAACATAATTAAGTCAAGATATGGCTCGTTTTTCCCTCCCCAATGTCCACTGCACGTCACCCCCCCCTTCCTGAAGGGGACAGTGTGAGGCTCTGTTTCCTGCTAACAAGGAACCATAAGCACATTCGCTGTCCATGGCCCCAATGTAAGTCAGATGAAGCTGGAACATGAGAGGAAAGAGTTTTGGCAAAAATGAAGGCTCCAGGCTATACAAGAGATAAAGAGTTTCCTCAATGTTTCCTCTTGGTTTCTTTAAAATATTAAAAAAAAATTTTTTGGACGCAGTGTTTCTCAAATTCATGATTCATTTTAACATGGGACCTCAAATCAATACGGTCTAAAATATAAAATGCATCCTCGTATGTATTAAGAAAGAATGTTTACGGTGTTAATTTATTAGTTCTACTAAAGCAGTGTACCTCTCAGAGGTTATTTGAGGTCACAAGAAAAAATGCTACATCTTCTTGGGTTTGTTAGTTTTGCTTAAAGTTCTAGATAGACTTAAAAATAATTAAACATTGGGGCACCCGGGTGGCTCAGTCGGTTAAGGTTAAGCGTCCGACTTCAGCTCAGGTCATGATCTCACGGTTCGTGTATTCGAGCCCCGCGTTGGGCTCTGTGCTGACAGCTAGCTCAGAGCCTGGAAACTGTCTTCAGATTTCTGTGTCTCCCTCTCTCTCTGACACCCCCGTGCTCAATCACTCTCTCTGTCTCTCAAAAAATAAATTAAAAAGCATTTAAAAAATATTTGAACATTAAAACAACTATTTTGTATTGAAATGATAGAGGATATACTATTGTGTGGAAGTTGTGTACATTTTTAAACAAAAACATGGGTTTTCAAAAAAATTGTGAGAAGTCCCCCAAACCCTAAGGATATATTTTGATTCATCTTCAGTATTATAGATATAGTAGAGAAAAATCCTGAGATTTAAGCAAAAAAAAAAAAAAAAAAAAAAGAATTGAATATTTAATTTTATAAATGCAATTAATACTTCTACATGAATTCTGCCTGGTATTTTACAAGTTTATATATTTATTTTTTTTTTTAAATATATATATTTTATTTATTTCTAGGAGATAGAGGGAGAGACAGTGTGAGCAGGGGAGGGTCAGAGAGAGAGGGAGTCACAGACAGAAACAGGCTCCAGGCTCTGAGCTGGCAGTCAGCACAGAGCCCGACGCGGGGCTCGAACCCACGAACTGCGAGATCATGACCTAAGTGAAAGTCGGACGCTTAACCGACTAAGCCACCCAGGCGCCCCAATTATATATTTAAATACATGATTAAGTGAATTATAGTACATGCATTGTCAAGCAGACAAATCAATTTGGTGCAGGGTTAAAATCATGATTAACGAAGAAATCTTTTTAATATTCCTGAAAGTATTACTGAAACATTCGTGAATTGGTTAAATATTAGTAAATTTTGCAAATATCAGTAAGTCATTAAATAGAAAAAAGCTTTGTGATATAGAAAGAACAATAGGGAAGCATATTCAATAGGTAAAAATATCACAAAAGAAAGTCATACTATTGTTTATTGAAGGAGAACTAGACACTTCCCAACAGAGTCAGGAACAAATCAAGGTTTCCCTCTGAGCACAATTTTTATTACTGTTTTGGATTAACTCCCTGCTATAGACTGAATGTTTGTGTCCTTCCAAAATTCACACGTGGAACTTACTTTCCGTGTGTTAGTATTTGTATGTGAGCTTTTGGGAGGTGACTGGGTGAGGAGGCGGATCCCATGGATGGGCTCACAGTCCTCTGGTCCCTCCATCCTGTGAGCAGAGAGCACAGGGACTATGGCTGTCTGTGAACCAGGAGGCCCGCACTACACAAGGGTCTCCTGTCTCCTTGATGTTGGACCTGCTAGACTCCAGAACTGTGATAAAAAGATTTCTTTTCTGGATAAGCCACAGCCTATGGTATTTTGTTACAGCAGCCTAAACAGAATAAGAATAAGAGACCACCCATTGCCTTAAAAGAATTAGTGGATTATTAAAAATGTGTAAATATTATAAGGAAAACAGTACCATTTTAATTAAGTGTTCCTATAGTGAGGTTTCACTTATGTTGAAAATGTTTATTCCTTTGTTCCGTAAATATTTATTGATGTCACATGCATGTAAGTCACTGGACTGAAAAAGGCAATCTGTAGTGAATAAGACATCGGCCCATTCTCAAAGAGTACAAATCTAGAAGAAAATAGAGATATGAATAAATAAAGAAGGACACAGAGCTGAGGGTCCAGAAAGACTCTAAAAGGTAGGCTGTAAAGGGTGAGAGACAACAGTGTAAAACAGAGGCAATCTCTGGATCCTGCAGAGACAATCCCTGGATCCTGCAGAGGGCCAGTGTCCAGCGGAGTGTCCAGTAGCACCGTGACCAGCACGAGCCCACAGGGAACTGTCCAGGCTGAGGGAGTGGAGGACGCAGTCCCCGAGCTTACACAAGGGCTGAGGACACTGCGTTCCCAGCAGTCAAACCTAAATGTAAGGATCGTGGGCACTGAGGTCAGCTCTCCAAAGCGCCGGCCAGGGCAGTAATCAACCCTCAGCCATTAGTAATGGCCCTGGTCCCACCTAACAAATCCTCAAAAGAATCAGGAGTGTCAGACTATTTCCTTGTAACTTAATACATAGCATCCAGAAAACAGATCAAGACCTTTTATAGGAATACAAATATATCTACCTTCTAATCACATTGGGACCATGTGACTGAGGGAAATAAAATGTGAGTGTAGGTAATGAGTGTCCTCTCTGAGTTGACACAATTTTAAAATTCCTGTCTTTCTCCTACTGCTGGCACTTCTCTTGGGCCTCAGCAAACTTGCAGGTCATGTCTTGAGAGGTCTAGATCACCTGGTTATTGGAAAGAACAAGACACTGACTTCCCAAATCAGATTTTGCATGAGTAAGAAATGTGCTATTTGGGTCTAAATTACTGAGAGTTGGGACTGTTACCCTTTAACAATACAGGTATGGTGTGGTAGGAACCCCTCCCTAAGGAGAAAGAAAAAATTGAAGAAGAGAGAAGAGAAGACTTCAAGGTCACCTAGATATGAGTCCAGCTGCCTACATCCCTCATGTTCCTGTAAACTGAAACAACTTAATCAGATTGCATGTTTATGTGTATTACCATATATGGGAGACAAAGAAATAGAAAATGCATAAAAAACCTATGCCATATGATGTGAACCGCTCAGTTCTTTTGGGTACGAACCCAAGTGAGCGGTGCTGGCAAAATAAAGTTGCTTCCTGGAAAGAAAAGTCTCGGTGTCACGACTCTCTGAGCGAGAATCCTGCAACAATGGTACAAACAAAATCCCAAATGTAAGGTAAGCATTATTGTGGAAAAGTGTTTAAAATTCATACCTGGAGTAAATACCACAATTAAGTAAAATACCGGTATTCCCATGATAGCCAGTGTGAGCCTATAAGAAGTGCAAACCAATTTTGTATGTGTGACTCTTAACACGGATAGCCCTGTTTATAAACATAAGCCAGCACATGATTTATCAAGTAAAACGGTTAAGGTTTTTGTCTAAATCCACAGCATGGTTGGTGGGAGGGATAGTGATGGAGAAAACCACAAACTGGGAAAGCAAGCTGATGCAACATTCTTACATTAATTATATCTACACAAAAAGGTGGCATCACTTAATATAAATTTCTCCAGCTGAAACTCTACCAGCTTTCCATTACAAAGATTTTGATTATTCATAAAGAAGATTCCAGGGGAAAGTTTGGGTTAACAATCATGTTGGAGCAAAGCATTTCTGTCTTAGAACCACTGGCTTGTGACCAGAATCACATGAGATTCAGGCTTATTGATTACTTTAATATTCTAGATTCAGGGGTAACAGAAGAAAAAACTTCTGTGGATCCAGAATCTTGCTTTAAAGATATCCTTCATTGAGCTAGTCCATTCACTGTATCTCCAGGAACAGAGTCTGAAAATTATTATTTGTTTTGAGAAAACCTCTATCTGAATATGACTAATACCTACTATCCCTACCTTGATTCCAGGGATATAAATAACAAATTTAAATTGATTGATAAAACACAACTATTTTTTAAAACATATTTTAAATTTTCTCTTGAGATTTCTTTGACTCTTATATTATTTAGAAGTGTGTTGTTTAATCTCCACATATTGGGATTTTCCAGTTCCGTGTCTGTCATTATTTTTTCAGTTTTCTTGACCTATAATGGATGTGTAACATTGTACTAGTTTTAGGTCCACAACATGATGATTTGATATATGCATATATTGCGAACCGATCACACAATAGGTGTAGATACCGTTCATCCCCGCACACAGTTTGGATTTTCATTGCACTGAGAACTTGTAAGATCTACTTTTCAGAGCCTAGGGGAACAGAGCACTGGAGCAGGAAGACCTGGGGCTGGTCTCGCCCCTGAACACAACTGCATAACTATCAAATCATCCTAAACGCCCCAGAAATGTACCTGAAAACTCAAGGCAAGCTCCACAACTAAAGGTAGAGAAGAGGCCACAGCGAAGAAGGTAGGAAAGCCCAGGCACAGCGTGGGAGAGAAAGAGACCTTGGCTGCTGGCAGGAGGAAGGAGCCAGGTCCAAGGAGAAGGGCAGGAGAGGGGGTGGGGAAATGACTAATCTCCATAGCAACCGGCCTGCAGGGGTAGAGGGGCTGGATCTCCCTGGCAACGGGGAATTAAAGCCTGGAAGGTTAAAGGTCAACGGAGGAGGCTGGGACCCAGCCTGAGGGCACTGCCCTGCTCTTGGAGAAAGAGAAGGACAAACAGCCTGCAGACCTACAGCGTGGAAGAAGCCATCAGAGGAGCTCCTTGGGGCCCAGACCGGGGAAGTTATTTGCTCATGTCCACGCACATCCCGGAGGCAGCGTTCACGGAAAGGCCCCACTGGGAACAGGACTTGGCCAGAGCCATTTCCCTCCAGTGGCCACCAGGAGCCGACACTCACTACCTAACTCGTTTCTGACAGGTGCGACGTCATATTTTACTGTAATTTTGACTGATGAATGGATGAAGATGTGGAATATATATACAATATATTACTCATTCATCAAAAACAATGAAATGTTGCCATTTGCAACGGCATGGATGGAGGTGGAGTGGATTATGCTAAGTGGAATAAGCAGGTCAGAGAAAGACAATCACCAGATCCTCTCACTCATACGTGGAATTTAAGAAACAAAACAAATGATCATAGGAGAAAGAGAGAAAGAGACAAGCCAAGAAACCAACAAACTGATGGTTAACAGAAAGGAGATGGGTGGGAGATGGGTGAATGGGGATCAAGGAGGGCACTTGTGATGAGCACTGGGTGCTGCATCTAAATATTGAATCAAATTGCACACCTGAAATTAACTTTACACCATATTTTAACTAACTGAAGTTTAAATAAAAGCTTTTTAAAAATGGTCAAAAGACATAAATTGACATTTTCCCAAAGAAATCCCAATAGCTAACAGACACATGAACAGATGCTCAACATCACTCATCAT